>NW_016107318.1:15186156-15295745 GCF_001604975.1 Cebus imitator
AGCACTTGTAAAATTAGATTTCAGCACCTACTATCACTCAGTATATTGTTATTAGCAGTGGTAGCTCAAATGTTTTTTTTTTTTAGCTGGTAGGAAATTTTCTCAGTTGTCTTTCCAGATTGTTCAAAATGAGATCTAAATGGTACCTTGGTAGGAAATAAAATTTCTGTTTTGAAAGCAAATCAGACAGGGGAGGAGGTGGTATTTATTAACTCAACAGACATCTACCTATTCATTCCTAACTATGCAAGTTGTTAATATTTTTTCCAGTGGGGTAGTAATTTAAAAATGAGCAAAATAGCCTCTGCTTTCAAAGGGATTACAGTGTTGGGAGAAGGTGGGAGGAGTGGTCCATGTAGTCCAACATAAGAAGCACTGAGACCTCAATTACATTTCAGCATCACTACTGTCAGAGTTAGAACTTTTGCTGACATATTAATCCATCCAATGTCTAAATTGAACTGGAATTTTCTATATAAAAATTTAATATTTTCTATACTTACTAAAGAAATATCTTTTTTTTAAATTGTAAGGATTGTTCTTACCAGCATGCAAGGTGGCTACATTTCATGTGAGTTTGAATTGTGGAAATAATGTGAGATGGAAATATGAATAGATGCTTACTTCATGAATAAATTAAGAAATCATGTGAATCTTCACAAATGAAATATTTGCCAAAAAATGGCAAAACTTCAAAGTCAACCAGTCAAGTGACATATATTGGATTTTCTCTAGTGCTGCAGGCAGCACCCCTGAGCTGCTCACAGAAAGACTGGCCAGTTTTGTTCAGGGAAGATGTGACGTCATCGGAAATGCATCCCTCTCATAAAATATGACGTATATGAACTGCTAAATAAAGCCCCAGATCTATTTCTCAGTGTCCATCTGTGTGGATGTAGCTTCTCTTCTTTTCTTTACCATTCCCTTTCTTTGGCTTATGTACTACTTTTCATATTATAAGACTCAGTTCAAAAGAAGACCTTTCTGAAATGTTTCTTAATATCCTCTCCATTGAGTTTTCCTTGGTTTTTCCTTTCCTGGGTTCTCTTGGAGACTGGTACACATCTTTTTCTAGAAAACTGTGTTCCAGTTCAGTGCACATCTGATCTACTATTGTGAAGACAAATTCTGTGTCATAGGTTCTGGGAGGACAACGGTGCATAACACAACCTTCAGAGTGAGAACTCAATGTTTAAAAAATAAATTCATACATTTACATATTTATTTATAGAGCGCCTATACAATATACCAGGCACAATGTAATGAGCTCGAATTGGCAGTGACAAATTGGACAAATGGTCCTTGTGCAAACCTCTAGTTTAAACAGGAAGACAGATACTGAATAAATAATTAAAATGTGATGATAAAAGAAAGATAGGCTAGAGCTGAGAAACCTAAGCTTTTCCAGGGAATTAGAGAGCTAATCTCTGACCCTTATTTTTAAGCACCAACGTTGTTTAAATAGGAACTAATAGCGGGAGATGTGTTTCCCCAATCAGTACCAAAGGTTGAGGAACTCGCTGCCTGTAAGCTACTGAGAAAGTCTTAGATATCAGAATCCCTGTTACAGGTGCTCTGGCTAATTAGAGTATAACTATATTTAAATGGGTTACATATCATAGTATATGATAATTAAGATAGTAGATTTCTTGTTTCCAATGGATGGTCTGAGAAGAATGGCTTTGATGCAGAATGACAGGGAACTATAGACAAAATCAAATCCAGATGCCTTTGCTGCATCATTTTTCTGTTTGGTACCTTGGTTGGCATTATTTCCACCTGGTGATAGAACTTGAGCTGTTTCCTTGAAAGTGAATAATAAAGGAAGAACAATAAAATGGTTGCTGAAGATGAAGTTAAATATAGAAGAGTGTCACTTTATGATTCATTTATAAGTTTCTGATCTCAAAATTTTAATGAAATATATTGGATCTCCCATCTGCCAGCACACAGGATATCTTACAACTATTTATGGTAATATAATTAAAGCTGATTCTATATACATCCACAAGTCAAAGGCTCAATTTAGGAAGGTATAGGAATAACACTAATATTAATTTGGCTTAAGTGCCATGTCATTGGAGTGCCAAGGCAGCAAACACCAGGCTTACAGGTACAGACCACCCTATGCCTGTCATAGTGGATTGGGAAACTGAACTAGGGTGAAAACCCTGGCTTATGTTGTGACAGGCTGACAGGGGATAGGTTGCTATGCCACTTGTTGGAATTTTTAAAAATGTTATTAAGGGCTTCTGAGTCCCATTGCACCATAGCTACACCTGTTCTATGGTGCACTTGGTATTATATTTGTGCACAAGTCCTACTTTTCAAACGAGGAGTCTTTATCACTAATATATCTCCTGTCTAGCACAATGGCAGGTACATAGTAGCCATTTTGTAAATGTTAGGTGAGTAATTCAATTCAACTTGTTGAGCAAATATGCTTTGTCCTCTTCAGCTGAGGATACAACAATGAACCAAACAGGCAAAATCCAGCTCTCATGGTATTTGCATTCTAGTGGGGGAGAAGACAGATAATGGATGACAAGAACAACAAAATATGTAAGATGTTAGAGAGGAGGACTATGGAGAAAGAGAACGTGAGGTAAAGAGGAAAAAAATGTTGACGGGGTGTGGAGGTGTGTTGTTATTTTATATAGGATAGACCAAATATTGTTATTTTATATAGGATGGACATTTTATATAGGATTGATACATTTACTGAAGAATCATGAAGGGAACCAGGGGACAAGTCACTCAGATACCTAGGAGAAGATTTCACGAAGGCAGGAAGTGCAGCAAATGAAAATCCCTGAGATGCGGATGGATTGGGCTGATGGAAGAGAGATGCCACGAGGTCATGTGGATAGAGTGGAGTGAATATGGAGGTGAGGGATGGAGGCACAGTCATGGATAAGGAAAGAAAGGTGGAGATGGGAGGAGAGAAACAGCCACTGGGGTGAGGCTGGGGGAGTCTCAAAGGGCAGATCATGGAGGGCCTCATAACAGCATTATGAAACATTTTGGTTTTACCTTGAACAAGATAGGAGGATTTTGAGCAGAAGAGTGACATGGTATGTTGAGACTTTGTAGGGGGACAAAAGTGGAAGAAGGGAGACCAAATAGGTCTCTCTGAATAAATTAGTGGATGAATGAATGAAAGCCAATTAGGAAGCAGACAAAGAGGAATTCATTCTTGTGTGATTCCCAATGGTTTTCAATCAGGTATATACATTCACTCCACACTCCTGATTACTCTTATTTTTTAAAAAGGTTGTTTTTGGCCAGGCACAGTGGCTCTTGCTTGTAATCCTAGCTCTTTGGGAGACCAAGGTGGGCAGATCGTGTGAGTCCAGGAGGTCAAGACCAGCCTGGGCAATATGACGGGCAAACCCCATCTCTACAAAAAAAATACAAAAATTAGCTGGGTGTGGTGGCATATGCCTGTAGTTCCAGATACTCAGAAGGCTGAAATGGGAGGACTGCCTGAGGCTGGGAGGTTGAGGCTACCGTAAGCCATGATTGCGCCAATGCACTTCAGCCTGGGTGACAAAGAGAGACCCCAGCTCAAAAAATAAAATAAAAACTAAATGGTGTTTCTGTCTGCTTTTCTCAATTCAGGCCAACTTGATTTTCTAAGGTATAGGTCATAAGTAGTTGGTGATAAATATTTTTCAGAACTGGAATGACAGAAAATTATGCAAATTCTTTGTCCAGAGAAGATTCTGCAGAACAAATATGTATGAATAAAGCATATCTACAGCTAACACTCATGTTGTCTACTTGCTTTAACAGTTCAGATGTGTGCTCTGTAGGATGTAGCTTGTAATTTCTATTGATACATGAAGGTGGCAAATGGCCTTTCTGTTTTGAAGATGAAAGAGAAAGGACGTGGAAAATCCAGAGTCCATAGTGTTTACTTCTCTATAATATTCTGGGCATAGAATGAAATCTAGATGTTGTTTAAAGAGACATAAAGTTGAAAGGTCCTAGTGACTTGCTAGTACACTTAAAGGTGGAGTTATTAATTATATTAGTTTTCCAATATAATATTGTTAGATTTTGAGTTTTAAGTCTAAAACTAGTGTTTCTGAACTGTCAAGAGGATTTATGATTAGTTGTACCAATTTCCACTTAAAATATATATGGTGATCCAAGTTCTAATTATATTTAATTATCACTGTTTCAAAAAATTTTTATAATATAGTCTAGTGTTCTTTATACACATTTACTTTTTTTCCCCAGTTTTTAAAATTGTATTTAGTTTTCTGAAACAAGGTCTTGCTCTGCCACCCAAGCTGGAGTGCAGTGGGGTCATCATGACCCACTGCTGCCTCTGCCTCCCAGGCTCAAGCGAGCCTCCCACCTCAAATTCTTGAGTAGTTGGGACTACAGATGTGCACCACCACACTCAGCCAATTTTTGTATATTTTTGCAGAGGCAGGGTCTCCCTATGTTGCCAGGAGTGGTCTTGAACTCCTGGCCTCAGCAATCCACCTGCCTCAGCCTCCCAAAGTGCTGGGATTATAGGTGTGAGCCACTGTGCCTGGTTTCCCGTTCTTATTGTCATGAATACTAAGTTTTTCCAAACCCTAGTCTTTGTAAGTAAAAAAATTAAGAGCAATTCTTTCCTCACCTAGGTTTTCCCTTTGTTGATCAAATTCAGACATGGAATCATATTAATGACACTATTGAAAATAACTCTTAGCTTTTTAGTTTTCAGTATAGATCACTAATCACTTTTAATCTTTTTTTAGATTACAAATCCCTTTGTTAAGTGAAAAATGTTATAGTCTCTTTTTATAGATCAATGCACACATACACATGCATAAAATACACAGTATAATTTCAGGGAATCCATCAATTTTCTGAATCCTATCCATGGAATACTTTAGCAAGAAGTCAAATATTTAATTACATCACATACGCATTCAGATCAAGTCCATTGTCAGTATGTACACGTATAAGTGAAATCAGGCTCAGGTAAATAGGAGGTGGTGAATTTTTCCTAGAATTTTTACTTTGCTCTGATTATATTTTTTTCTCTTTCATTTTTGGTCAGTTTTTCCTTACTTAGTAAGGGTCACAGAAAACTTGTTCCCTTGCTACTTTAGGTGTTTTGGGAAGGTGTTTTTTCTTTCATGTCCTAATTCCAATGAACAATTGTTTTAATTTATATGTGGGTGATTCCCATCCAGACATGATCTGCACATTTACTTTTGTGAGACAATAAATTTCCTCATTGTTGACAGAACTGGGTTAGAGTTTTCTGTTATTTGCAATAAAAACAGAACCAAAGGTTTCTACAGTAAGTTCTCTTGATACATTTTTAAAAGCATGAAATCAATATTCCTAATGACATTTTAACCTCTATTCTAGCTGTGCCATCTACTATTGTTAACCGAATTATTTTTTTGCTTTTTAAAATAAAGAATGAAAAGGTTGTATTAGGATGTTTCACACTCAGCAGGCTAAAGTGTTCTATTTTTTCTGATAGTGGACCAAGTATCAGGCTTACTTGCTTGGATCAGCTCCTTTGAAGTAGGCATTGACTGTTTCTGTAAATGCTGCTGCAACAGGGAGCGTGTCCTGGGCTCCCATGGTTAGGGGGCTGGGTCCCCTGGAAGAGCCTGCATGAAATGAAAAGTTTTCATTTATTATGCAAATAGGAGACACTTTAGTGTATGTGAAACTAACAGCCCATTAAAGGATTAAGGAATAAAATCTACCCCCTAATGTAGAAAAGTAAATGCTCTAAGAACCATAACTCTGTATATTCAACATAGAGCTCAAGTATTTAAAAGAAAATATTTGGCTGGTTTACAGACAAACACACTTGAAATTAATTCAATTATGTATTTTGCTACAGAAACGAAAATCCAAGCAGAACAAAGGCACGGAGGTTTTCAAATGTTTTGCATAAAACATAAGGCAGTATTTGCATGACAGTTTGTACAGCAGGTGGTTAATAAAGACAATTACTAGTTTCCTATTTGAGCATTCAGTCCAATAAATTGCCCATACTCAAAACTTTTTTCACTTTGAATAGCAGCCAAGTGGTATCACATAACCCATTTGTTTTTTTCTGGATATTTCCATTTCAAAAAGCCCAGTTACTCTCAGATCAAGTAAGCTCAAGTTTACATGTCCAAAAACATACACAACCAAAATATACGCATCGACTTAGTACAACACATAAATGCACTAATTCACACTATTAAAAGTAACAGAAGCTCTCAGGGCACTCACTGGGTGCCTTACATGAAAAATCTCATTCCAATTCCACATCTGCCCAGTGGGATGGGTATGATTATTCCCATTTTGTGGAAGAGGAAACAGAAGCTCCATGTATGTGACTTGTCCAAGATAATAGTTAAGTGGCAAAACAAAAATTCAAACCTAGGATTATCTCCCTATAAAACTCATGTTTTTCCCACCATACCATGGAGTGTTCCAAATGAATCATTTTCCTGAATCATTTTGCTGTGTGTAGCTTCTGAAAATATCAACGTTTAGGATTATTGTTTTTGTTATTGATCTCTATGCATGGTATTGAACAGTAAAGTTTTGGTAATTGTTACATAAAGTATTTAATTGTGTCACATACTCACTGCTTCCCCTTCCTGCCAAACACTGCATTTACTTCTCCCCACTACTGGCATAGACTACAAACTTTAGTGTTATGTTTGTTTTCTTTTGCCTTCAATAACTTTTTGTCCTCTTCTCCAGGTCTGAAAATAATCTACCAATTGTACACCTCCCTCTTCAATAAAGCTTTCCTTGATCATTTTAGTTCATTCTAGTCTCTTTTCTATCTCCTCTTGGCTTTCAATATCTTGGACTTGGCAATTGACAATTAATTTAACAAACAGTTATCTAATATCTACTATGTATCAGGTATTATGGTAGGTACTGGGGAGTCAATGAGTACTTTGTCAATAGTACTTAGTCCTCAATGAGTTACAGTTCAATGTGCTGATGTTATCAGCAGCAGCATGCCAATCATCAACATCATCAACATTTGCTAATCTTAATTACCTCCATTAACATTATTTGTTGCACACTTACTAAGTGTTTTATATATTACCTATATAAATGTATGAAGTAAGTATTGTCTTCATTTTACAGTTTGATGGAACCAAGGCGCAAAGAGTTTATACAACTTGTTCAGTCCTGCACAGCTGGTTTGCATAAAGTTTAAGATTGGCACTAGGATATGTATGAGTTCGAAGTTTCAACTCTGAAGGCTTTATTATTTTGCCTTCTTACTAGGGAATTACAGTACCAAGTGCACAATTATAGTGCCACTGGGTGAGTCTGAAGTTAGAGTGTTCATGCTAAGTCTTCGCTGCCCATAGAGCCCTAAATTTTAAAAGGAAGGAACAATGGCATTAGCTTCTTTAATGAGACCGTGACACTCCCTAAAACCTAGCCTGCACTATATTGGCCTTTCACTAAATAAATGCTGAATTATCCACAGTTGGGTCTCAGAAAAGTAAGGTTTGTGCGCATTTATAAACAATAAAGGCACAATAAACACAGGCCATTATTTGTAGTAGTGTTGTTCAGTTTATTTGCTCACTCATTAGTTCAACTGTTTATTGAGCAACTACCAGATTTTGGAGAAGAATGGCTAATGGCTTCTCTAGCTGTTGGTTAGAACTAGGCCACGGTGTTAAGAGGGCTGAACTGTTCTATCAGGGTCTTTTTCACTATGCGATTGAAACTTGGTGAGGAGGATAGATAAATCTACAATCAAATAAAGAGATTTGATAAATTCTTTAAAAGAATGGTAGGAGCAAAGCTCTATGAAAGCACTTAAGGCTGCTTGTATAGGTCAGCATAGGTTTCATTAAGATGATGTCGGAACTGAGGTCTGAGGATGAATATGACCTCACAAATGGTAGAAGGAATGAGGCCCACCGTGTGTGTACATGGGGAGCTGAGCATACACATTTTGAGGAACCACAGGAAGCGTGGTGTTGTGTGTGTATGTGAGTGTAGTGGGTATTGAAGGTGACAGGAGCAAGGTAATTTGAGTATGAGGCTTGGGGAGTTAGCAATTAGGTCATGAAGAATTTTATATAAATATTTAGAAAAATTTGTCTTCATAGCCATTAAAATCATAATTCATTTTTGATAATCTAATACAAATCTAAGAATACTTTTCAGAGCCAAGCACACATATATGCATCATTTTTATTATTTAAAGTAGCATTATAAATTTCCTGAGGTTCTTGAAGTTTTGAAACTAGGGTTAGAACACACTGAATGGAAAGTGGAGGCCTCTGAAGTATTTGAAACAGGGGCGATTTGCAATGGACTTGAGTTTAGGGCATGCTAGCGATGTAAATGTGTGAAGTAAGTATTATCTTCATTTTACAGTTCAATGGAAACAAGGCTCAAAGTGTGGTGAATAATTTAGTGAAGGAGACAATAATGTCGGTGAGGATATTTCTTAGGAAAAACGATAAAAACGGGAAATACAGGTGTTAGTATAGAAAGGGAATGTCATCATCATAATATTTTTCAATTCTGCAAAGCATTTAATAGTCTTCTACGATAGTCTTGTGAACAAAATAGTAAAAGTTGTATGGATCATGGTCTTGCCAAGGGAACTGACAATTAGACAAATCACAATATCCAAAGAGCATGAATCAGTAGCTATACATACATTGTGAAGGAAATCTCTAGTGGATTATCTCAGAGATTGGTCCCTAGCCTTGGGATCTTCAGTGGCTTGGACAAAACTCAATGAAGTGCTCAGAAAGGGCACACTGTAGTGGCTAAGAGCATGGGATTTGGCATCAGACATACCTGGGATTGAGTCCTGTCTCTGACACTTGTTATCTAAATGATCTTTGGCAGGGATGATGTCATGATACCCATTTTGTAGGCCTGTTCTGAGGATAAAATGAGGCAAAGCATTTAGCACAGCGCTAGAACCACAGTAAGCACTCAGTAATGATTAACTATTTTTATGATGATCATCATGGCAGATTCATTAAAAGTGCTAAAAATTTTCTTAAATTTTTGAGGTACTAAACTGGAAGTTATAAGAAAAATATCATCAGAAACAAATGTAAAATTCTTATATATCAAGATTTAAAATTAATGAAACAATTGTGGTTTGTGAAAACTTGCTTGGTAGAAGAATATGTGAAAAGAAAGCACCTGGAGGTTTTATTTGATCATCAACTTTCTATTATTGAGTTCTAAACATCTTCCCTAGCTTGGGCTATATCAAAGGATGAGTAAGACGTACATCACTAGAAATGATGGTTGTACCGCTTTTAGTTTGCTTGTGTGCTTTGTTTTAAAGCTCATCGATGGGAATCGAAACACATATCCACAAGTTAAAGACCACACTCTTCAGTGTAACGATACACCAGGCCATCTGTGGCGTGATCGAGACCCATTTCTCCTTACCCACATCCTCCCCCGCCCCAACAACAATGCCTCCTCTAGCTATGTTCAGCTCTGAACACCATAGTCCTTATTGTAGAATTGATCAATAATGCCAGGGAAGCAGAAAAACACAAAACAACAAACATTTACAAAGAACCTTCTTACCTCTAAGGATCCAAAATTTACAACCCTAATTTCTTCGCATCCCTATACATTGCATTGATATCCCATTTTGTGTTTTACTTTTTCCTACTTACAATATTCCTTATTGCTATTTGGTCTACGTATCATTTCCCACAACTATTTTGTTTTGCTACAGACATTCTCCTAATGTTGAACCACTTCTAGAGAGCAAACAAAATCCATATTTGTATAACCTGGTATTCTTTTCCTTTTTCAATTTCCTTAAGATGTAATTTATTCCTACAAAGTAGAATGACCAAATTCAAAGGCAGATCAATGTTTAATTGACAAGAATACCAGGTGTTTTGCATAAAGATTATACTCAATGAAAATGATATGAGTAATAAATGAATGCTTTTGTTCCCCCACAGCACCTCAGAGAGTTTTTGTTTAGTCTCTTTACTGGAAAACAGGGCTAAAACCAGAAGAGTGTCCAACATGATGAGAAATTCAAACCTATGGCCTAAGAGGACTAAAAGTGGACTGGAAATTGTTTTCTAATAACTGAAATAATATTAACAGACAGCAACTCTGGAGACCAGAGTTCAATGCTATAGATCTGTAAGTTAATAGCTCTGTAGCCTTGGGGAAATCTACTAGATTAGTGTTAGGTTCTCTCGATCGCCAAATGAAGGCAATAGACTGCATAGTGTCTGTGTTTTAAGTTCCTATGATTTTAAGTTATCTATAGGCATTTAAAATTTTTACAGTAAGAACAACTTTTTAACAGAAGAATAAACTGCCCTGAAAACAGCCTATCCTCACTGGGGATTTGAGTAGATCTGGCATATTTCTGAGACACTACCATGTGCAAGATAGTGGTGAGAACACAAATATGTAGTCTTTCAGGAAGAAAAGGCATAAACATATGGAAAACTAATAATAATGTATGCAAACAAGAGGTTAGGTAACACAATAGTGTAAGTGACACCGCTATGGCATTATTTCACTGCAAGATTAATTACCAAATGAGTGGTGTGGCAGATGCTATTAGTTGATTTCACAAAGGAAACCTGGACCCTAGAGTCATATAGACTT
Source organism: Cebus imitator (assembly GCF_001604975.1). Taxonomy (NCBI): domain Eukaryota; kingdom Metazoa; phylum Chordata; class Mammalia; order Primates; family Cebidae; genus Cebus; species Cebus imitator. Next base: position 15,196,786 of record NW_016107318.1, read on the forward strand.
GGGTGTGAATCCTGGCTCTTTGGCTTACAATCTCTGTCTAAGGACCATGTATTTCAATCTCTCTGTAATCCGTTTCCTCATCTTAAGATGGTATAAAGATAGTATCAATGTTAAAGGTTCATGGTGAACATCAGATAGGGTAACATTTGTGAAGTACCTAACGTGGTATGCACCTGAAAAGCACATGACTAATATTAATGTTTTTGTTGCTGTCATTTTGTCAGGGTGAGCTTTACTGATGCTGTTGAATTAGAGTTGGTTCTTTGAAGTTGAGTAGGTTTTTAGGCAGAAACAAAGGGAGATATAAAACAAATAGAATTCTTCACTGTGCATGGAGTTAGAATTTTTTCAGCTTCCTTCTGTCACTAAAATTCTATCCTATATTCTGTGCATGTGTGCCACATTTTTCCCATATCACATAGGTGGCTATTATGTTGACTTAAGTGGTTTGATATAATATTTGTGTCAACAGGAGATAAAGTTGGTTGAATACATGTTTATTTTATTCAAATAAATTTATTATTTGAATAATCAAAATCGATTTATTGAAATGTGAGTTCCTATAATAATTAGAGATTGTGGTAGCTGCTGAGGGATACACAGAAATGTACGAGGCATACCCTTCCCTCTATGGAGTTTATTGTATAAAAGAGGATTATAATATTAAATACACATGAAACACTATATGAAGTTAGAGAATAGTTTAATATTGTAATTGTTATATTATTGTTGTTAATAATAATTTACGAATAATTCAATTGGAGGCAGTATTTATTGACATAGCTTTTATGTCTGTCTTTCTGTCCTTCGATAACATCAAAAATCAAACACTATTGTGGCTTTATGTTCTTTGTACATTGGAGTTTACACAGGCTAGGTATAATTATCTGCAGCCCAAGGTAACCCTGCTGGTAAGTGGCAAAGCTGAAATTCAGTCCTAGGTTTTCTGGCTCTCTTGATGGTAGTTGTAACAGGAATGAAAATTTCTGTCTCTTATTGTATACCAACCAGTATTCAAAGGATTTTACTTATATTAATTATTATTATTTTTTCTTTTTTTTATTGCATTTTAGGTTTTGGGGTACATGTGAAGAACATGCAAGAATGTTGCATAGGTACACACATGGCAGTGTGATTTCCTGCCTTCCTCCCCTTCACCTATATCTGGCATTACTCCCCATGCTATCTCTCCCCAACTCTACTCTGTAAGTTTATGAGTGCTGTAAGTACCATTCTTGCTCCTGTTTTGCAGATGAGAAAATGGAGGTTTCAAGTCATTCAACAGCCTTGCCATGGTCACCTGGCAAGTAAAGAATCAAAGCAAGCAGTGCCTGACTCTGGGTGCCACCCTCCTCCCTACCTTGCTCAAGGAGCTTAGAAGTCAGGAGAAAGCTATCTTAGGAACCTGATGACATGTTTGTGGTACCCCCAGAAGGATGAGTGGCTGCCATTAGCCTGTGGACCTCTGACAAAAAAGCAACTCTAGAGTACTGGGAAGCTATTGACATGCACACTTGCGGGCTTCTGAAGAATAGAAGAGGGCACAGAGGGTCACCGATGTGTGACTGTGTGTTTTCTGAAAGGCAGTTTTCTGTGACTCGCATTACCGCAAGGTCACACAGACAATGTAGACAGCCTGAGGCTAAAAATAAATTTGTAATAGCAGAATGACATCTGACCTCTTTTAAAGATGAGGTCCTTAATTTATGAAAGTATTTCATGAGGAGACAAATGAAAAGTGAATGGGGAAGGAATACATACTCTATATTTAAGTGTTTTAAGAAGAGAAAGAGTTTTTAGAAGAGTGAGAAAAAGTTTGGAAAAAAAAAAAAAGATGAAAGAGCCAAAAAAGCAAAATGCACAGGTACAGTAATGGAAGATTTCCTTTATACATAAGTGATTGTTTGCCTCCTGAGTTTAATCAAGGTGCCTTCTATCCACTACTGCCAATCATGTGCAGTGAGCAAGCCAGCGTTCTGGCAGGCCAGGGTCCCCTTGCCGTGCACTTTCTCCATTTTCTGTATAATCTCTTCCACTTTGCAATGTTGCAACTTCTCCCACCAAAACCGGCTCATGAAGGCAACTTATTTTCAGTTGTTTTACATTTAGTATAAATCTATGTCAGACTAGCAGCTCCCTCAGGGGTGATATGGTATTTGTCACAAAATTAACAATAAATGGTAATATCTATTATGTAATGTGTTCAAGCTCTGTGCAATCATTCACGTGTGCTATCTCTTGTAATTTGCACCACCATCTCACCAAGTAGGTGCTATTTTAAACATCTCTTTCTTATTGATGAGGAAAGTTAGAATGCTTAAGTAACCTGCCTCAAAGTCAGTTAACAAATGCCTGCAATGGGAGTCTAGGATGGTGTCAGACGGTGTGGGCTTCAGTCTTGACTGTGCTGCTTCAATACTTGACCTGAGCTGGTCAGTGATTCTAGTCACACCTCTGTTAAATTAGGACAATAGTGCCAGTGCTCCCAGTCTTATCCAAATTCAGGAAGGCTCTGCACCACTAATGTCAGATTCCATGAGAGCTGCATATTTTACCTTCTGTTCATCTGGCGTTGGAAATAGTCACCCCAAAAACACAATCTGAAGCATGGACAGCAGGAGAGAGTGGTCTGATTTGTTTAAAGACTGTTGTCTCCATTTTGCAGGCTATTAGGCCCACCTTACAAGTTCTGCTGCAGGTAGGAGGCAAATGATCCTTATGCCCAGGGATGACAATGCAGGGATATAACCAACAGATGGAGACATCAGAAAGTCTCAGAGTGCATAGAAGAGAGACGATGTTCCAGAAGATGCATAAAGCAACAAAGAGTGAAAATTAGACTAGCTTTTTCTTTAAAAGCTGATAATATTAGTTAGAATTAGAAAAAGCATAAATTAGACCCAATTCTACAATAGTTTATAGAATATGTTATGACAAAGAGACTGTGGAAAGAGGTTGAATTAATTTTGAATCTGAATTTTATCCCCTGCTCTGTGACCCTGAAAAGTTATCTGATCTCTCTGAGTTTTAGCTTCATCATATTGTAAAATGAAGATAGTACCTTTTACAGACATTGGGAAGGTTAAATATGATGACATAGGATATTCTATGTTCTTGTTATTTGAGGATAGTCAATAACAGAGAAGTCATTTAACAATTAAGGTACTTAAACTGGATATTAAAATTTCACAGTACATAAGGATAGAAAGGTTTGATTGAGATTCTAAGTTGACATGAACTAAACTTGTGAACCAATCTTTTATTAACAAAGTTTAAGCTACATTAATAAGTTCTTAGAATGAACAAAAATAATTTGTGTTGATATTTTTGAGAAGCATATATTTTTCTGATAAAATTGTATTATAGCTTTACACACCACCGAGATTCAGATTTGGCTTTGATTCACAATCGTAAATGGAGCCATTATCGCAGAATTAATTGAGAGTTTTATAAATTCTTCTAAGTTTCTCTCAGTTTCTTGTCTTTCTTTTGAAGTGGCTCTGATGTAAGCTTACATCTTTCCCTCTTAGTAATTAATAGATAGTTTTAATATCTGTTAAATTCTAAACTGACAATGACTTTGAGTGTGATGAAAAGTTTTACATCATCAATTTCACTGACTTCATGGAATCCTGTATCTTTCCTAAGACTGGCAATTTCACTTTGCAATAAATATGCCTTGTATTTGCATGGCAGATCCATTGTTTATATGATCAGATGTTTATGGAAAAACTTACTGGATACTGCATTCATGGAATGGGTGAGATAGATGCTAGTGGGTTTTCTTTGTTTGTTTGTTTTCTTTTCTTTTGAGATGGAGTTTTCTCTTGTCCCCCAGGCTAGCGTGCAATGGCTTAATCTCAGCTCACTGCAAACTCCACCTCCTGAGTTCAAGCGATTTTCCCACCTCAACCTCCTGAGTCACTGGGATTGCAGGCACGCGCCACCAGGCCTGGCTAATTTTTGTATTTTTAGTAGAGATGGGGTTTCACCAGGTTGGCCAGGCTGGCCTTGAACTCCTGACCTCAGGTGATTTGTCCGCCTCAGCCTTCCAAAGTGCTAGGATTATAGTCATGAGCCACCAGGCCTGGTGGATGCTAGTGTTAATCTGGGAAAAAGTGTATTAGAATGGGGACTAAGGTTATAAGTAAATACTTTTATGTTGCTGTGGTCTTTGCTTGTCTTCAGAATCCTGTAACTGCAAGGTAACCAATATTGAACACGGGGGTAAAGAGTTTCATTAGGGCTGGGCTCAGTGGCTCACGCCTGTAATCTCAGCACTTTGGGAGGCTGAAGCTGGTGGATCACAAAGTCAAGAGATCAAGACCATCCTGGCCAACATGGTAAAACCCCATCTCTACAAAAATACAAAAAAGCTAGCTGGGCATGGTGATGCACACCTGGTAGTCCTAGCTACTTGGGAGGCTGAGGCTGGAGAATCTCTTGAACCTGGGAGGCAGAGGTTGCAGAGATCATGCCACTGCTTTCCGGTCTGGTGACAGAGCAAGACTGTGTCTCAAAAAAAAAAAAAAGTTTAATTAGTTTATGTAAATTACAGTTACTGACACACAGTAAAACTCGATAACTTGGCAGCCATTATCATTAGCAGTGAAGAAGAATTTGCCTGATAGTCATGATAGGTAACATATTGTTTCAGGTTCTCCTCAGCACCTTATGCATTTCCTATATGACAGAAGCATAAAAAGAAAAGTAGAAATTCTTTCTGTATAGTTCAGTATAAAGGACTGTATTATGAGAGCTTAACTTAAAAAGGTAAATATTTTCCTGTGACCTGGTGACTCTTAGCTGAAGTGATGATTTATAAAGTTACTTTTTTATCATAGCAAAAACTTTTCAAAAACGTTTAGAATAGGTTTGGAAGAAAAGGAGTCAAAATGAAGTTATTACATGGAAATTTTTATTTTTTTCCCTTTTCTCTAAATATTGGAATATTATGATTATAGTTGGCTTAGATTATATAAAATATATCTTATACGTGTAGAATTGTGTGTGTGCATGCTGCATATAAAAATCTATCTTTATACAACATTTTCTTGGGTGTTTTGATAGTCTTATACTATTTATTAATAATGCTAGGATGAGAACTAAAAGAGTATATACTTTCTGAATTCTGGGTACTGCACTAAATGTTCCACATGCATTCCCTTATTAAATCCTCACACTTTTAAGAAAGATGTATTGTTATCCCCACTTTATAGCTGACAAACCGATGCTTAAAACAGTCAAGAAGCTTCTGTAAGTGCTGCATTGGCTTCTCCTGTCCTGAGGTAAGTAGCAACACTTGACCTGCTGAGTGAGAATACAGAGGAAAAAGGGCAAACCTCAAAAAGGGAGGAACAATATTACTGTGTGCTTGCTATGAGCTAGATACCGTCTTTTATGCTTTACATATAGTGCATCATTTAATTATCACTACAACCAGTATCCAGAAAGGCATTACTTCATATTACAGATCAAGAAACTGAGTGTGAGAGCAGAGAACAATTTACCCATGTTTTTGCAGCCAGTAAATGGTGGAGTCAGTTCAAACCTAGATCCACTTGACTCCACACTTTTCCATATAAGACCCCTATAGGCTTCGTTGTCACCCACGGTGGCACTGGGTGAGTTATCCTTGTTACATGCTTTTCAGAGTGCTACATGTTCTCCTTCATGAAAATGAAGAAAGTGTACTTATGAAAGTCAGTTCTTAAAGAGTGGAGTTAAGAGTACTGAATTTCTGAGTATGAAAATAGGATTAAAGTTATTTCCAGTCTTCCTTTTCATAAGCCTCTGCCCACTTGCCCTGGTTATATATATATTTTATGTGCAAAATTTTTTTGCTTTTCAAATTCTGTTCAGTCCAGAAACATACAATCAATTGACATTTTTCATCATGTTTTGTAGAGAATTTTTCTTCAGCCTGGGTCTATGCCTAGAGCACCTAAGCTGTCATCCAAAATTAATGCTGAGTTGAATTAACTTCCTAAAATGTTTGACTCAGAAAATAAGAAACTTACACTTTCTTTTTATCCTCCAAGTCAGAACAAGTACATTCAACAAAAATACTATTGCTAAATATGAACACAAAACAGAAGACAAAGCCATAATAATAATTAAAGGAAAGTGAATGCACACTTGCTCAAATTGATTTCCTCAGTTAGTCTCAAATCTTAATGTTTTCTTTGCCTTAGTATGAAGACTCATGCAGCCAAATCCTAAACACTCTCACACAGACAGTGGTGAGAGTTTGATCAAGCATCGGAAACTGAGCCAGCTATATAGCATGGTACTATGAAGAATATGAATAAATATATAAAGAGCTAATTTATGTAAAGCACTTATATATGATGGCCACTGTGCTGAACACATTACATGCCTCATGTCTTCTCATCTCAAAACATCGCTTTGAGGTACACTCTTTTAAATGAAAGCTTAGTGAAATTAAATAACTTGCTCCAGGTAACTTGCTCTACAGAAGTAGGGGAGCTGGGACTGAAAACCAGGTCTAACTTCCATTGTATTCTTAAACCATACCCTGTGTTAAGGATGTTCGCCCCTACATCTAGGAAGATGTGATCCAAGATATAGATGCAGGCATGGCATGGATTCTCAAAGTGGAAGTATCACCCCAAAGGGGGTGAAAATTGGTTCTTTGGGGAAGGTGAAAGAAATCTTACTTGTTAAATGTATAAAGCACACAGATATACATACAGGACATAGTCAGATGTACAGTACATCTGTGATATTAGAATTTGACTTGGAAAGCAATTAGGGAAAAACAGAGCCTAATACAGGCTCTCTGGGCAAGCAAATGACAAAGGATAATGAAAAGAAAGTTTGAGAAGCACTAATCTACAGGCTTAAAAGGGCCAGAGATGTGAATGCCCCTGGACAACTCATCAACTCTCTTGGAAAATTAACAGTCATCTACCAGACTATCCAACTGCTGGCAGAAGAAATTACCACATCCTTTGGGATCGAAGCTACAGAATTTTGAAAGATGATGGAACAAGTAGGTTATGACTGACATGCATCCTAAAGGAATACTCATGAGCTAAAACTGTATCTGTCAAGAACTTCTTGTTGACTTCAAGGAATTTGTTTACTTTGCAACAATTTATAAGTAAATTCTGGAAAGTTAATGCAGATAAAATTCTGGAATTTTTGATGTGTCATAAACTATCAATGCAAAGAGTATAAAGAGGTCAAGGTTATAAACATGTGTTATAGAGAAATCATTAAGCCCCTATGATATTAATTATAACTGCTGATGGCCAGAAGTGATTCAGATGTGTCACACATTCTGAATATGAAATAGATTTAGGCTCAGCTTCTGATGGTTATACTGAAGATAGTGGCTTGCACTTTGTGTATTATTATTGGTTAGAAAAAAATGCTTTTCTACACTTGACAAAGTTTATTTTGCACCCAAAAAGTTGTGAAAACAATGGAGCATATCCCAATGTATGGCTTCTTGGGATCAAGTAAATGTAGTGCACGTTTCTGTGTGTGTGTATATGTGTGTCAGTGCATGTGTGTGTAGATACATGCAGAGAGAGTTTCGAGAATTTGCACCGAAACATCAAAAATGTTTTTTCTACTAATCTCTAAATAGATTTTGGGGGTGATAATTATACACTGTGTGACAATATAAACCATATACACACACATACACAGAATCACATTCACATGCAAAATGTTAGAACTGAAAAATATCAAAATAATAGTAGTCATTTACAATTATTTTATTATAAATCTTCTTCTAAATACCTTTTGGTTTTTCCAAGTTTTCTATAATGTATATGTGTTACTTTGATATTGAGGCAAACATATAAGTACACATTGATAATTACTTTGGAATTTTAAAAAACATCAAGATTTCTGCCGGGCGCGGTGGCTCAAGCCTGTAATCCCAGCACTTTGGGAGGCTGAGGCGGGTGGATCACGAGGTCAAGAGATCGAGACCATCCTGGTCAACACGGTGAAACCCCGTCTCTACTAAAAATACAAAAAATTAGCTGGGCATGGTGGCGCGTGCCTGCAATCCCAGCTACTAAGGAGGCTGAGGCAGGAGAATTGCCTGAACCCAGGAGACGAAGGTTGCGGTGAGCCAAGATCGCGCCATTGCACTCCAGCCTGGGTAACAAGAGCAAAACTCCGTCCCCAAAAAAAACAAAAAAAAAGATTTCTACATTTCTCCTTTCTTTTTTTTCTTTTGTCATCTTTACGTGTATTAAAGAGAAAAGACAATATTTTGATTAAAATATAAAATATTATAAACATTTATAATATATAAATATATATAAACACATAAATTAGATATATGTACAAATATTTTATAAATATATATATTTCATATCATAAATATTTAAAACATTTTATATTTCCATATCATCAACTATTACATATCAAATATATAATGTTATATATTTGATATGTAATATATAAAAAATTAAAAATATTTGACTAAAATTTGAGAAAAAAGTAATAAAGGTGAGCGATGAAATTAAAATAAATAGTTTAATAGCAAGAAGCAAATTATAACAAAAAAATTTTCAGGTTATATCAAAAACAATAATTCATTAAAAAGAGGAAATCAGTTGTGAACCAAAGTAATGAAGCTTTTTGTTTGTTTTTATTTTAATATAACTGAAATTAATAAAAATCACATTATTTATTTATTTAAATGTTACTTTAACTTCCGGGATACATGTGCAGAATGTGCAGGTTTGTTACATAGGTATACATGTGCCATGGTGGTTTGCTACACCTATCAACCTGTCATCTAGATTTTAAGTCCTGCATGCATTAGGTATTTGTCCTAATGCTTTCCCTCCCCTTTCCCCTCATCCCCTCCAACAAGCCCAGGTGTGTATTGTTCCCCTCCCTGTGTCCATATATTCTCATTGTTTAACTCCCATTTGTGAGTGAGAACTCTTCATTTCTTGAAAGGTTCCTTGCAGTTACAAATTGGATGCTGGTAATTTTGAGCACTACTGAAAGTTATTCCCCCAATGGGACTGATAAATGTGATTGGAGAAGCAGGAAGAATGCAGTCTGCCATAGTCTGACTGCCTGACAACCTGCTATTTGAGCTGTTAGTTTCATAGCAAATGGGCTGTGTGTAAATTCCAAAAAAGGCAAAAATCTAAGGAAAGGAGTAACTAACATTAAATAACTCATACTTCCTCTTCCCAGACTCATTTGCCATAGTGGTAATTGCAACCCCTCCAAAACATCCTTGAACAATTACTATTACCCTTGGGACATTTGTCCAGAAAATCCTCTCATGTTTTCTCAGAGGCATATTTCAATTCTCTAAATCAGGTCTTAGGGGAAGTCATGCTTTTATTACTCGGAATAGAAGACTAAGAAACACTGTTGTAAATAGCACACGCTGCCTGTGTGAATGTGTGTCAGGAAGAAAAGAAGCCCCAAGACCATATTTACTTGTGTCCTGGTGACTTGGTGCAGCAGAATCAGCAGAAGAGAAGAGAAAATCCAGGAATTTTTTTCTCTGCTGACAGTCGATGCTCTAGCAGAAATGATTATCACACACAGTGCAAAATAGTTGAAGACACAAAAGGGTTAAAATGTTAAGAGCAATGACTTATGTTAATGCCTTATGCTAATATCTCCAAGCCAATCTTTGATTTAATACATGAAGCAATTAATATAAAATTCTTAGCACATGCCTAGCACATATTAAATATTCATTAATATTAATTATTATCTTAGCAAATGATTACTTTTGAATAGTACTTTATAGTTTGCAAAAGCCTTTCACAAGTAGCTGTTTAAAATTTGTTTGGCGTATATGTGGTGCTGATTAAATATATCCACCCCAGACACACAAAAAGGCTTATAAATGGGAGATTCTCCTGAGTCTCAGTAAAATCTCTTTGGATCACTAGTATGCTTTCTCCATTCATTTATGTCAGAGGTTCATAAAACAAGTATTTTGAAATGGGGTAGGCAGCCGAAGTCTATGGACAGCTCTTCTTAAAAGACATAATAGGAACAAACGCTAGAGAGGTCATCAGCCAGCAATTGCATATTGAAGGCTCAGAACTATCCAAAGATGAGGCCGTTGCCCCCCAGGAATTTCCAGCTTCTCCACTCTTTTCTCAGGAAGTTTGAAATTACTTGTCAAATCTGTGGAAGTGCTATGATTTATAAATCCTTTAATAAAAGAAAGGGTAAAAGATTTTCTGCCACATTTCCCATCAGTGTTAACACAGAACCCTCAGGAGGCTGCTGCCAGGCAGACCATTAGTCTCAACAAGTCAGCTTTAATAATAGGCTCTAGTGGAGGCAGAGGGTGTACAGCAACGCGGTAGGATTTGCTTCCAAATCATTGTCTTGCTCTATACTAGCAGAGAAAACACTGCTTGTCATCCCTGCTAACAAGGAAGGGAGACCATGTAGCAACTTACAGCAGAATCAAACTGTCAGGTTTTTATGTGGAGGAAGACAAGAATGCTACAACCGAAAATTTTCCAAAGCAGGCAAGCATGAAGCAAAACACAGCCATGCTACAAGCAAAGGATGCATGAAGTTGGACAACAGTTGCTTATATCTGAGTGCTTTGCATGCACTATACTCAGTGTTTGACTTTAATCTTGACTACAGCCTTATAGGAAAGAGGTGCCATTAGTATTCCAATTTTCAGAGGAGGCAACTAAGTCTTAGAGAGGTTAAGTATTCTGCCCGAAGTCACACATTGTGCTGAGGCTATAACTAAGACCCAGAAGGCTTATTCCAGGCTCATGCATAAACACACACACACACGTGCACACACGCACACACACACACATGCACACACACACACAGAGTTCTTTCTTTACAGATGTGATATAAATATATGTGAAATGCAATATAGCACATATTCCATATTTCATATATATCATATATGATACATCACATATAAAATGTGATATAGCTGATATGCTATATTTCATATGTATGCTAGGTCAATGTATATCAATATAGCACACATATAGAATAAATATGTGATAAATATCATATCATATATATTCCTTATTTTTTCTCTATTATCTCTGCGTGTGTGCCTGTGTATGCATATGTGTACTGAGAGCAAACAGATATGCATTAATTGAGGAATCTTTCTGTTTCTAATACCTATGATAATACCAAATGTACCTTAGGTTAACATTTACATATTATGTAAGATTTTCTATTAGATTCTCACATAACAACATGTTACATTGCTTAAAAGTAGAGTCTATGTAGGTTTAAATGTCGTTCCCTTTTCTGCCATCACCCTAACTACTAGAACATGTTTGCAATTCTACCATTGTTTTTGCTACAGGATGCTTTGTATAGGAAGTGACAAACTCTTCTATTTCTTCTATTCTTCTATTTCTTGTGAATTCCTAGAAGGCAGAAGTCATATTATTTTACCTCCATAGTTCCTGCACAGGCGCTTTTAGCTAAGAAGAGCTCATGGACTGATTGTGAAGCACTAAATGCAGAAAAATGAGTGAATATCCTTTAACTTTTCTATTCTGTTTCTCACTTTCCTGCTCTAGGGAACTATTTAACTTATGCTTCAGGTTTTAAAATTGTCCACGCTTAGCAACCTTTCTTTTTGGGGGACTCAAGACTTTCTGCTGTTCTTGTTAGTTCCCCATTTGATTACTTCAGTCAGATGAGAAGTCTCATTACTGAATCTACTTATGCACGCAGGGAAGTGCAAATGGCTGTCAGTGTTCTCCTCTCTGGAGAGTGAAAGACTTCAACCTTGAGCAAAGCAAATGCTTCCCAGTGTTTATATTAAAACTATTGGATTGGGTTGATTTTCTGAATATGAGAGACATATTCAGAAACAACTGTGTGTTTTGGACCATTATAAGAAACTACATTGTCAGTGAGTCTGATAGAGACACAAGAAACTTCTAAGCATAGTCACCACCAGACACTCAAGAGGCCACTTTAGAGACCAGGAAAATATCAGAAAACAAATGCGTCTTGGAGGCAATACCATCTTGGTCTCTTCCTTTAATTCTTTTTTAGTTTGAATGCAACCTCAAAGTATGAATAATTTAGAACCTTTCATATGCATAGTACTTTATGAAACAAAAACAATGTATTTTATCTGATTTTCCTAATTATCCTGCCAGATGGGTATTATGCTCTCCATTTTAAAGATGATAGAACAGAGACTCAGTGACATTAAATACTCAAGATCACGTGGTTATTGAGCGGCACAACCAAGACTTGAGCATCGTCGTGGTTAGGGTCATCAGTTTTGTGACGTAATAGTAACTTCCTTTGACTTATTTAACCACTGACTAGCTGTGTTATCAGTAACTCCCCTCTAACTGATTTAATCACCAACTAGCTATGTGATCTCAGAAAAGTTACTTAAGTGCTCAGAACCTCTGTTTACTCATCTGTAAAATGTGATTAACAATAGTGCCCTCTTCCTAGGATTGTCTTGTGAATGACATGAGCTTGTGGATATGGAGTAACTAGCTCAGAATGTAGCCCATGTTAAGGGCTCATCAGCGATACATTGCATCAGCATTACTGGTAAAAACAGCAGCATCCTAGATATGCTGAATCCAAGCAAAATGATATTTTCCTCAACCAGGTACTCCTTGCATGGTGATGTGCTTGGGATAGAAGGTACCACCTGCTCTCCAGCTTTCCCATTAGTAGAATTCTAATGTGAATTCTGTCCACTTATGAATTCTGTACATATGAAATTGCATATGTGCAGGATTCCTCCCTAGAAGCCTATTAATTCGATTTTGGCCAAGATCTCAGACCAGAAAGAGGGGACATTTTGTTGCCTTTCTGTTCTATCACCAGCATGACAGTTGTAAACTAACCATGAATGAGACAGGACAACTGCCTCAAAGAGCAGGAAACCAAGTATGATCAGCATGCTGGTCAATCTTAAAATTTTCAGAACGAGGCAACTAATTTATTATGAAGAGGTAAAGTATACTACTGTTCTCAGCAGAACAGCCTGAGAGAACATTTTGCAGGTTCAGCTCTGCTTTAATCTTAGCAGATTTAGGCTATTAAAAAAAAACAAACGCTCTGTGACCTTCAGTTTTTTTAATAGAATGGAGTTTTCATTTTAGATATACAATTCAGTCCACATACAAAAACTCAGAATAGCTAGGGAGCATGGTTTTAATATTTCTAATGAAGAGAGCCTTGTAAAACTGCTTTTAATGTTTCTGTATTGTTTCCCCAACCTGGTCATACTTAATGCTGTGATTTGCAGAGTGGATACTTAATAATTTTCCTGTTATTGATTGAAAGGGGCCTTCAGTGGGATAAGTACTATTAGCAAACATGTCCCACTTGAGAATAATGTGAAATTAGCAGAGCCATTGCTTCCCAGAAAAGTGGTCACATCTTCCAGTTTTCCTTTCTTTAGTGGCTCTCAAGTGAATGAATTAGTATACTTGTGACTGTGTGTAAGTAATCTGACCTGTTCATTTCTTACTTTATTGCTATGTTAGGGTAAGGAAAGTTGAATGCTGTATGACTATAATTGTGACTTGCCAATTACTAAGTAGGGGTATTTAATAATCTGCTTAAGAAGGTCAGACATTTAAAACGCCCAAGCATTTATTTTTCTTCACAGAGATAATATAACTCCAAAGAGAAAAAATGTAGCTCCTATTATGCAAATGATTAAGGTCCTTTCAGAAACATATTTTTCCTCTCTGGGGTCTCATCTGGATAACGAAAAGAGCATGAATGTCTCCATCAGGGTTAGTGGCCTGAGAACAGGAAGAACATGAGAACAGAGGTCTCAGTGGGATCAAAGGGTGGTTAATAGGTACAAAATTACAACTAGATAGGAGGACTAAATGTTAGTATTCTATAGCACTGTAGGGTAAATACAGAAAACACTAATTTATTGCATATTTTCAAAAAGCTAAAAGAGGATTTTGAATGTTCACAATCCCAAAAATGATAAATATTTGAGATGATAGATGTGCTAATTACCCTGATTTGATTATTATATGTATTACACATGTATTGAAATATTACTTGGTGTCCTGCAAATAGGACAATTATTAGCTGTCAACTAAAAATAAAAGAGACAAATAAGGTGTAGTATCAGGAAATTAGAGAGCTGGAAGTCTAGAAGATTAGGGCAAAACCTTTGTTGCAAGGACTGAATGAGATTATGTATGTACAGTAGGGTGGGGTGGTGGAGCAGAGTGGCCTCCGGCTAGGCGGCCAGAGTTTAAATCATTACTCTGTCTCTTTTATTTATTTATTTATTTGAGATGGAGTCTCACTCTGTCACCCAGGCTCGAGGGCAGTGGCGCAATCTCGGCTCACTGCAACCTCTGCCTCACGGGTTCAAACGATTCTCCTGCCTCAGCCTCCCAAGTAGCTGGGATTAAAGGTGTGTGCTACCATGCCCAGCTAATTTTTGTATTTTTAGTAGAGGTGGGGCTTTGTCATGTTGACTGAGCTGGTCTCGAACTCCTGACCTCAGTTGATCCACCCACCTTGGCCTTCCAAAGTGCTGGAATCGCAGGCGTGAGAAACCATGCCCTGCCACTCTGTCTCTTTTTGACTGTGTGACCCTGTGAAAGTTACTTATATTACCTGACTCTCAGTTTCTTCATTAGTGAGTTGTGCAGGTGAAATGAGATAATAGATGGAGATTGCTTTATACATAGTACATACTCAGATGTTAGTTACTCATATTCATTATTATTTTTATTTTATTTTTAATTTTTCAACCTCAAATCCCCCAATTTAAAACTGCAACCCTCACTATGCTCCATTCTCCTTTCCTATTGAATAAAATTACCATATTCATACTATATATCTTTTACTTATTTATCTTTTTATTTTTAACTTTCCACAGTAGAACATAACTTCTGTGATGACAGGGATATTTTTCTGTTTGGTTTACTGCTGGGGAGTGCCCAGTGCCAGTACACAGTAGGCAGTCACGTAATATTTGTTGAATGAAAGAATATTGCTTCATAAAGTCCCTCGTGCACGAAAAGGGCGGCAAATCGTTCATTATGAAACAGCTGAAATGAGACTTGCCAGTGGGAATGATTTCCAGGGTGTGGCCAGAGGTGTGGAGTTCCTAGCAAAGTGGAGAGAAAGCCTGAGAAAGCTTGTTGGAGAAGACATCAAGAGACTCTGGAGCCAGTGTGTGGGACGGGTCACACACATACACTCTATGTCACAGGATGATGTTGGGAAGTGAGGTGGCACAGAGGATAACATGCAAACTGCCAGCATCTCTAAGATAAATGCAGAGGACTGCTCTGCAGTCAGCTGTTAACAGCAACAAGGAGTGGAAGATCCTGGAATTATCAGACAGCTGCTTTCACAATCAGGAAGGTTTTGGAAGTAGCATTAGGGAGCTGGGGGAATCCAAACACTGCCTCCTAGTCCCATGATGAACAGTCTATGGAAGACTGAAGAGAGGTCTCCATGGAGAGTGCTACGGAAATGATGGCTCCCAATAGAGCCAGGATTTCGTCAGGAAACGGGTGGGTAAGTTCAGCTGAGAGACTGAAATGTACAGAAGGGGACTGTTAGGAATGTGATGTTCCCAGTGGGATGGGAGAAAGACCAGCGAATAGAAGCACAGAGCAGTGTAGAGAGAAGCGTGTGTGAGATAGAAGAGGCTGTATAAGCAGATGATAGAGCTAATATTCTCACACGAGGCCACTTAAGAACTTAAGGTAGCAGGTTTTTTGTTTGTTCATTTTTCACCACCACATATAAGATGATTTTGTAGTTTAAAAAGCTAGCCAAAGAGAAGTGCAGCACATTACTGAAAACATCTCGATGTTCAAACACTCTGGGGAATTGTTCAAATACCTAGCAGTCATATCTTCTATTTAATATTTGTCATGGAAATATCTTGCCCTCCCACCTCAGAATACTTGATAGCTTCAATAGGATACAGTCTTTGATGAATTTAAAAAGCTATCGCCATTTGAAACCTTTACTGTTTTTTTTCCAAACTTAAATTGAATTTTTATTATTAATGAATATTTCAGTAAAGCTGTTTAAAAAAGTAAAACACTTGGAAAAGCACTGGGTCTCGTGAATTAGAACCACTAACAGTTTTCTATCTCTATTATTAACTTAAATTTGGAAGTGTGAGGCACCTCATGTTATCTTCAAATAAACTCATATGCCAATTGATTACTTTGTTGATTGGTTGGTCAGTAGCTCAAACATTGACTAAAGTGACAATGATGTCTAAAGCAGTGTAAGAATAAAATGATGAATAAGACAGAGTAGGGTTTCGAACACTATTTAGAGGTCAATAAATAATAATTGAAAAGCTATTTGGAACTGATGGCTACTTTGACATGGGAATCTTTCTTCATCTACATTCCGGGGATGAAGAATTGAAGATAATGGTAATTAATACTAATAGTAACAAATGTGGGTAAAACCAGAGTGTCCTAGAAGAATATGTTAGAAATCCTACTCAATAAAACATGCTGAAGGAAAATGTTTTTGAAGCGCAAAAATGTAAGTGTGGTCACTATTCTCAAGGTAAATTAAAATGTCACCATTTCTATATCATTTCATCATCACAGCAGAATAAAAAAAATTATTCTTGGTTTCACTAGCTAAAAATATCCAAGTATTGAAAACAAATCTCCACTTAAAAAATATAGCCATTTTTGCTCAGATAGCAAGGCATCATTTTGTTTCTTCTAAGGCTTCCCTTGAAGTGCATTTGAATATACTTTTATCTGCATAAGCATTTTTTAGGGAGAGAAACAGTGACACCTACATTCATGACATGGCTATTCTCATACCCTTTCAGGAAGCCTCATTTATACTTAATCTTGAACAAAGTCCAAGATTAAGATAATACAGTACTAGAGATTCCAATTAATTTTTATTAAAACTCTTCTTGCATGACTTCTCTTGGCCCAAATTGAGATGCTTAAGGAATTTGAATCTAACTAATTAAAATGGCAATATTACCAACTTTAAATACCCAGAAATCTACTGACAAATATGTTTTCATAAAACATGATATGTTATTCCACACATTTATTAAATATTCATATTTGATTGAGAATATGTATTTTTAAAACAAACAAACTGACAACCAAAAATGTCTTTAGATTGGTTTCTTCAAAAAGGGTCTCTGTCTCTCAAAACAGACCCACAATAAAGTATAAACAAATAAGCCAGCACATACAGTAGCCAGAACAAACAACAAAAAACTGTCAAAGTTGGTTTTTTTTGAGCCCCAGACAATCATTTGAGGGTTGGCAAAGTGCCTTGCTTAATTTCCTAGTCAAAAGAGGGTAAACTACATCATTTGCTGTGACCAGATGGAAACAAAGTGCCTTTAAGTATACAGGTAGTGCTTTACTTCAGGATTACCACCCTATGCAACTGTAGGTTCTTTTGCAACATGCTGATTAGTAAAAAAAATACTTAGGCACTTATTAATTTCATCTAATTCCAAAAGAAAGCTTAGGAGGTCACAAGCTGTGGACTTTGCATCTTGGTTATCACAAAATTAATGACCCAAGGCAATGAAGTCTTTGACTTCATGTACAGAAGATACGTCCTCTACTGCTTATTCACCTGTCCTTTACCCAAGCCAGTCCAAGAAATCAGAATGTTTGCGAAATTTGAAATCAGATTATCTTTCCTACTACTACCCAAGCTACTTCTGGATAAGTTCTAGCTAAGAACTTCCATCTCTACGACTATCTTCCCAGCAAAAGTCATTGTTGAGGGAAAAGAATCCACAACTCTACAAACTATATATGTATATCAGCCATTCTAATTTTTAAAATTGCATGAAAACACACACTCGAGTTATCAAAATTCTATTTTGTTCTCATGAAACACAAAGGCAAGTTCAATATTTAGATTCAATTCTAGAGTGGAACGCTTTTTGGCCAACTTTTGACCCTGGGATAAAGGTAGCAATTTAAAATCCTGGAAAGTAGGGTCTTATGTGATAAATTTTTATGTGTAAGATAGCCCATAAATTAAGTTCAATTACTGAACTTCTCCCCCCGTCACCATTAGTTTAAATGGTCCATTTAGTCAAATGACTGGCCTGTTAAGATGATTTAGAACTTAAATATAAAACAGAAGAACGCTTATCCTTAATGTAGAATATAACAAATGATCAAACATTGAGGTTAGATATTTGACATTGTATTTAGATATATTTTCATTAATCTTCTAAAATGGCAAGTCCAGCAATAGTTGTCCATTTTACTGCAGCCATCTCATTGCAATTTCAGGAGATGCAGATCAAACTTAGTATTATACTCCTTTTTTCATTTCCCAGTTTTTCTCATCTCTTATACAGCATTTCTTGTCATAAGAATGTATTTACATATTTACATTTTATAATAGTGGAGGTTGCATCTGAAATATTAATTATCCAAAACAAGTTAAATGCCAATACCAACCAAAAATGTCGTATTTGTTGCACTGCATTTGCAAAAGAGTTAGGAAAGAGCCCTGGTTGACAGAGTTAAGTTCCTTGGCCAAAAAAGGTGTGTTTTGTTTTGTTTTCAATTGACCATAGTTAATTAAATAACCAATATTAACTGCAAATTAGCTTTAATTTTTTCAATGTGAAAAATTGAAGATCATATACTAACCAAATTCATGTAATATTTCCTTTAGTGTTTAACATTTTCTAAGTAGCCATAGCATTTTCATATGGAATGTGAGACCAGAACTTTTGAAGAGAACTGGGATTTGGAAATGCAGATGGGGAAAGAAGGATGGGGAGTATAGATTAGAACCTGGTATGCTATGCACTACTTACCTTCAAAAGTCAAATAAAACTTTCCTCTGTCAAACCAAACGAGGGAAGGCTGTTCATTCTCTGTATGGCCAGGAGTTGAAGCGGGATGGGAAGGGTTAAGGAAAGGGAGAGAGAAGGACACAATGTGAGTTACAGAGCAGGTCATTAATCTCACTATAGGGAAGGGTGGAGGCACTACATGCCATTAGCGTGCAGGAAAAAGGGAAGGCTGGCAATCTATGCATTTTTTTTCTTTTTTTTTTTTTAGTTCAGGAAACAAAAAGCAAAAGCAAAGCTATGGAGGCCTAAAGGAATGGGCACGTGTTGGTGGTCGCTTGACATTTGGTACTTGTGTGCATGGAGTGGAAGTCTTCCTGGCCATGCAGGGGCGTCAGCATATTTTAACTGCACTAATTTGGGCAAACTGTCATTCAGCAATGGCTGTATCCATTTCATCTTCAATGTCATCCCCTTCTATGTTTCCAGAAAGATAAACTCAGAGTTACGGATTGTAGAAAACATTAGCTTAGGTTTTAAATGACAAAGCATTGCATATCAACATAAATTTCAGGGAAGATGTCAGATATCTTCCTTTCCCCTCCCCTGGAATCACCTTAGGCATCCAGACACAAAACACCCTTTACCTATGTACCAAAGAGAAAACAAGATTACTAATGATGCTCTATTATTTTTTAAATTAAAAAGCAGTGACCGGACATGTAATTCTGAGCAGTTAAATTATTCCTTCCTCTGTAAAGTCACAAAGCGATAGCATCTCACCTTTTTCTTTTGAACCTCTTCACTGAGAAACTGTCATGCAACCTGCTGCTTTTTAATACAGTCATTTAAAAACTTTCAGTGGCGTGAGTCCTACAATGAACAGTAAATATACAGGGTGCATCTGAGAGGCACTGGACACTCATGAGGTGAGGAGCATGTCCATGAAGTTTATAGCATTCAGATGGATAATGGCTTGGATTTTTGAAATCTAGGTCTCTAGAGATCACTTGGCTAGCACCATACCTGCAGGCGTTTCACAGCGCCTTTCAAACGAGGGCAGTTTGTCATAAAAAACATCATCTTCTGACACTACGAACCAAAGAAACATAAACGAATGGAAAAGAAAAACACAAATACAAATCCCAAATGAAATCAAGAAGCCCGCTCTACCGACTGGAACACAGGAATGATTTTAATGGAAAAAGGAAACAAAATTTAAAACACTGGAATTATGATTTCGTTATTAAAATGCGTTTTGCTTATTTTGTGATGGTTCTATGAGATAAATTAAAATGTTAAAAAATGCCAGCGTTTAGCATCTGTGAATTTGTCTGAAGTCGGCTCCAGGGAAGAAGTCACGCCCCACCTTCTCAGGGAGTTGCTAAAGGAATTGTCATTAATAATTGACTTATGCAAGTGTGTTTCACTCCAACACAGTTCTCAAGTGGTCAGACATATGTCCATCAACAAGAATCTCCTGACAGAGCCCTGACAGCTCAATAGGATCACTCAGCATGAACCTTCCTCCCATGGGAAAGTAGATGCTTTCAACGTTACCATAAAAAAGCAACAGTGTAAATCCAAGGTCCCTGCATGAATTATCCCATTTCAGCCTCATCAATATCCAAATTCAATTTGCCTTGCACCTGATCGTTATAGACTGTTAATTTTGAACAGCAGTATCATAATATCATCTTTGTCTATGGTATCCAGCTGTGGCTAAATGTCTTTGTAAGTTGGTCACAAAAGCATGTGTTGGTGGTCTGGAGTTTAACCAATTTAGCTCTTTACAAGGTCTCTCTTCTCAGCAACGAACAAATGCAAGTAATTGGGATTTTGACTCTATGTGATTTTAAAAAAGTACTCAGTGCCACAGGTCTTATGCATAATATTACAATTTTAATAGAAAATTGAATAAAATTTGTACAAAGACCAGTAAGAAAGAAAAATGCTGAGAAGGAAATGGATTAGGGTAGAAAAAAATATTCCACAAATAATAATGTTCCTTGAAAAATATTCTGTTAGCCTGACTCCATATTTACAATTTAATGATAATATTCCTCATTATCTCTATTGTTATCTCTGTATCTTGAAAGGTCTAGTAGTTTGTTTCTTAGAATAACTTTAAGCAATTTCCCTATCCCTATAATATTAATAGGATTTCCCACCAAATCATATAGTAGCAGTCCTGTAAGCTTTTACTGGTGCAAAAGAACTTACTGTTCTTCATTGATTCTTTTTATTTATTTATTTATTTATTATTTTTAAAGACTGAGATGAGGATTTTGTTGTGTTGCCCAGGCTGTTCTTGAACTCCTGGGCTCAAGTAATCCTCCCATCTCAGCTGGGATTACCACCAGATTACCACCACACACCAGAAAGCCTGGCCCATTGATTCTAAACTGTTCACTTTTTCACATTCTAACCTGTCTGAAATAATTAATGTGATAAAAAAGCATTTTATCTTAGCTCAACTGGCAGTTTTCCCCCCCCTTTCTTAGTCATATACAAAATAATGGTGCATTTTTCAGTCGAGGGTGTCTTTAAACCAGTCAAAGGCAGCTGTATGGGAGCTCTTCCTTATTCTAGTGTGACAACACACAAAAGTCCTGTTTTTAGGTGTAGCATCAGATTTGCTATTGTGTAACCACAGCTGCCATGGGAAATTTCACATCCAAAGTCATTTAGGGGCAATTTTCTTATATGAATTGCTGTGTGGAAGGTTTAGACTTGCTCTTAAAACTTTAGTTTTTGAATTACTTTAAATTTGTCCCAATTTTGGCTCAAGTACCATAGGAAACGTCAAAAAAAGTATGTGGTGGGAGGGAAATGTTGAGCTATCAACTTCAGAGAATTTGCTGCTGAAATTCTCTACCTCCCTCACACCATTTGACTACATTAAGTTGACATTCCAAATCAGTCATGATTAGGTCCTTTGGTGCTGGACAGCCAAAGCGCATCCTCTCCGGAGAGAAAGCTCAGTGCACAGGAAGCCTCGGGGCAGTCAGTCTCCACAGTATATTTACTTCAGAAAAAAGTGGCTGTCAGGTGACCCACAGCAGGTGAAAAGACAGAGCAGGAGGGTGAGGAATTCAACAGGAAGATGAACACCAAATAAACGTAACGAAACCAAACAAAATCAGTATGCTCCTCAATAATGAAGCAACGTGACTATCCTTTTACATGGCTATTTTTTTTTAAAAAAATCCACTCTGGTTCATCTTGAAAGAACCCATACTAGATGTGTTAAGAATCAAAGTTTCTGGCCAGGATTTGAGATTTCTGCAGCAGAGAGTATAGAAACACATTGTACAAAACATGTACAAAGTTCAGTTCTTTGTGTGTGCTATTTTCTCTATGAACCACAGTGCATTGAAAGAACATGTTACAGGTTTATCTGAGGTCACTTGAGAGTCAGCTTTCTGAGTGACAGTTTACTCTTACTTTCTTCTCTGACCAACAAGGCAAATCACATGAAGTAGGTGAAACAACTAATCTTGAAAAAGAGTGGCAGTGTGGGGAATGGCCTGTAGCAATCAAGGATTATTAAAGAGATAGAGTTAAAAAAAAAAGTTACAGAACAGTACAAACAAACAAACAAACAAAAAAGGGAAATGAGTTACCAGGCATTGGAAGGTAGGAAGCCCCAAATTGCCCCAATTGATGTTGCAGACAGAAACAAACCTGGCTACATAAATAATGTCAAATATCTGTCTGTTACTAACTCACATGAAACTAGGTAACTGGCTATATTTTCACCAAACTTGAAAGGTTCTTTTGGGAGGATCTGATTAAAGATATAAAGCATGTGATATAGTTGAAATTCTCTTTGGGGGCCTTAAGAGGCACACTTTAACTTATATTTCTGTGAAAACAGGCAGTTCTTTCTCTGGAAGAGCTTCAGGCTTTGACCAACCTACTTCTCACAGGTTGTGCAGTGAGAAGGCAACTGTGCAGTCTGTTCTTCCAAGAGTAGCAGAAGGAATTTATTTAGCTTTAGCTAATGATTCTCCCAAGCAATGTGGGATGGGCCAGGTGGTTTACACTATGGAAGAGCCGGAGGGGAGTTCTGATAATAAAGGAAGACAATGGGGAGTGGGGATTCCATGGGAAAAATGGAACGGGAAAGCCCTAGGTGGGAGACATGATGCAAAAATGAGAGAGGCAGCAGGAACCTGTCTCCTGCTGGGAGGTGGAAAAGAGAGAGACCAGCTTTGGAAAGGGGGATGGTGCTCCAGGCAAAATAAAGCACTGATACCTTGGAAAACCATCTGGCTGAACAGCCATTCTCAACACTTTCATCACAGCATAAGGAAAGAGGCACAAAAGCATTTACTGAAAATGCCACCAACTACTTATTTCTCTAGGAAAATCGACCACACATCACCGAAAGCACTAGAAAAGAATGTCGAAAAGTTTGCTCAAGTCTCACAATGCCAGTGTTTATACCATTTGTCAACATAAGGACAACCAAAAATGATGAAGAAATGAGAGCTTCAAGAAAATACAAGTTCTAAATTTTGTGATTTCTGATGTGGCACATGGTTGGAATTTAAATAACATTTCCCCTCAAAGGAGACTTTTTGTTTTAAGAAATGATATCTAAATTACAAGACCTTCCTTGGCAATTTCTTCTTTACTTTTTTGAATAGCTCTGTAAAGAACACCATAAGAAAATTCCTGCAAAATACAGGTGTTAATGTTCTTGTATTTGTTTATTTGCGTAGGTAAAACACTTTGCCTCCTTTGCTGAGAAGGTGGTTTTAAAAGAAGACAGGTGATAGTAGCAAAACATACAGCAAAACAATTTCAACCAGAAACACAGGGCCTTGGGGATTTCAGATCATAAAAAATAGCCAGTCAAAACTACAAACAGATTAAAAGAGAGGAGAGAATTTTTACCAACTGTGGGAGTAGTGGCTGCGCTCAAGGAATTGGTTGACGATATTGAAGAAGTGCTTTCAGCTCGCGCTAAGGGTGCTATTGGAGGAGGGCTGGAAGAATGAATGGGAGGGCTAAAAGGTCTGGACTGTAGGGAGAAGAAAAGAGATGAGAAGTTAGATACACAGGTTGCAGTATTTTTGCTTTATATTTTTAATGTCTCCCAGCCCCAGATATGACAACTTACGTTTTTAAAAAGTAGATGACACCATTTTACACTGAAATTAATTATATCTATACGAGAGTTTGTGGAGTGGAGAGTTTATGGAGTTTTCTGGAGAAACTGTAAACCATAACATGCTAAACTATAAACTATAACATGCTAAACCTGAGCTTAGGGAAGCTGGCGTCTGTGACATGATCAGCAGGTCTGTTTCAGGACTGAACTCACATGCCCTCAGGGACTCAGCAAGTGACACAGGGTGAGAGCTCATACTCATCTAAAGCTAACAAAATACAAAAATACTGCACTGTGCTAGTCCAGCCAAATATTATGGATGTCATCAGTTTGTGGCTCCTGTGTGCAAATGCCAAAGAAATCTACCTCTGCCACAAGTCTCTCCTAATTGTTCACACAGAATGTTTTCCACTCCTCAACCTTAAACACAGAATATTTTCCACTCCTCAGCCTTAAACACAGAATATTTTCCACTCCTCAGCCTTAAAACGCAATGCAAGAAACTTTCGCAACAAATTCCTCATGCCACTGCTCCTTCGCTGTCTATTCACATAGTGTGCATACTATCAGTAAGTCATCTGTATTCTGGGATCAGAAGCCAGGATTCGCTCTCTCCTGGAGTTTTCTAACAGCAGACAAATATTGTGAAACACCTGTCTTTCTAAAGGGTTTAGTGCAATTGAATGTGATTATCGGCATTTGCATCTAACCCACTATAGCAGAGGTGAGGGCCCAAGCATCTTATTCCTATCATTTTAGATCTTGGCTTGAAGATGGTAGAAATTTGAGGAGGGTTGAAATGTACACTCATACCACAGTGACTATCTTTCAGATGCCACCTGTTGGGGTTGTTTGTATAAGTCCTCTAAACGCTTAGACCTGAAGGCATTTGGAGCTTCTGTTTGTCATTTTCACCGTTTCTGAGCAAGCCAGGGCAGAGGGGAACATACCACATCTCCAACTCCAGGCTTTCCTGGAGGTAGCTTTGGTCGGGATGGAGGCCGGGGAGGGGGTGGAGGTGGAGTGGTACTGCTGCAAGGAACCAAAGGAGTGGCTGGTCGAGCAGGGGATGATGCACCTGAAAAACAAGCTAGTATTAAAAACGGCTGGAAACACAGTGGGCCAAAGCGCTGTTATCACAGTACAATGCCAGTCCCAGACACTTAAATTTTTTTTTTTTTTTTTTGCCTTGGCAGTTACTACACTAAACACTGTAGCACTTTTTTTTTCTCTTTTTTTTCTTAATAAAGAAAAAAAATTTACTCCGTTCATCTATGGTTGATGGCAGAAGCTCATTGCCTTTTGTTGCCATGTGACACCCAGTGAAAGGTAAATCCTTTTATGCTCTATGACAAAAGGTAAAGTCTTAAGACTCTTGGCTGCGTGGTAGGTACCCTTCATTATCATCGCATACACACTAAACACGTAACAAATCCTCTTGCATTTTGCATGTATTTGGAATTTGTTTATGTCCGAGATGATAATGGGAGATTAGAACATGAAGGAAGATGAATGATTTTTCCACTTTAGGTTTTTCTTCTTTAAACGTGATAAGAGAATTATGCTTTTGATTGTGGTCAAATTGTGAGAGCCAACTTTATCAATGTACCCAAACACTGGAGGGTAAGCAAAAGACAAAATATAAGAAGATAAGTTAGATGTTGCATGAATACTTTGTATTTAGAATCTTAATAGAAATGCATTGAATTTAGAGGATCTTATTTTGTGAAGGAGGCTGCTTAGGAATCTGTCAAGGCAGAGTTTGCCCATGATGATTTTTTGGAAGAGCCTCTTGGATTTACTTTTCTGGCTGTCAATGACAAGCATATGAAACACAGAAGACACACAGAGGCTGGCATGCACATCAGTCAGCACACCAGTGGGGTCTCTGGATTCAGGAATCTGCCTAACTTCGGTCGTATGTCTGAGATATACAGGGAAACTTGACTGAAAACCTTAAAAAAAAAAAGTCAAATCAATGTTCAAACAGTTCTTGCTTAGCAAAGTTCCGACTACTCCTGAGGTTTTTGTCACTTCTGTTAGAAGCAGAGGTATCAAATCATCCCAAGAAAATTCTCAGAAATCCTGCCCTGGGGAAATATCTACACATCGTCCCCCACACCTGCCGCCCCTTTGCTGCCTCCCAAACAACACACCACAAAACTGGGACCTCTGGAGAGTTTTAGATTAGCATCTCAGTCTCCAAATTTTCAGATTCTCAAGAGCTTTAAAGTCGAGCAGCAAAACCTATCATTTCAGAAATCTTCCCTGTTTAGGAGAGTCCCTGGGGGATTAAGCCTTGCTCCTCTTGTTTAAATAATCTGAAATCCTGAGTGTATTTCTCTGTGCTGTTTATTCTGTGTGTAATCACATTAGTGTGAAATCCTACCAATTATTTCTCCCACTCTCTCTGTATCTCCCCCTTCCTCTACTACTACCACCCATATTCTTACTTTTTATTCTCCATTGGGTCAGGGTCTATGCTAAGCACTTTATATATATTATCTTATCCCCTTGATAAATGTTGGAGGTAGGTATTATTAGGTATTTATGCGGAATCTGGAGATCAGAGATTCAGTAACTTGTCCAAGGGCAGATAGCTTAAACTGCGTATGTACCTCCAAAGCCCATGCTCTTAAATGCAATCTCTTATAGTTTGAGATGGACTGTGGTGTAGACTCCCACATTTTGCATAAAGTCTGTTCTTACTTTTGCTTGGCTTGCACATTTCCCTTTCAATATAGATGTTTTTAGTCTTTTGCTAATCTTCTCTTAAAAATAAATGGTATGTTTTCACAGGCCCCACTACAAAGTTTTCTTTTGATTATTGTGTTAGTAGATTTACACCCAGGATGTTTTCAGAAGACAGAAGTAACAGCATAGCGTAAATAAATTTTTAAACAGTGAAGTCTTAGGATTTTTTTTTTTTTGATGATGATGGAGGAGGAGTTGTTGTATTTAGCTTGATGAAAACAATACTATAGGAATGGTCCAGGACGTCTATCTGTAGGTCTGTTTCCAAGAAATAGTCTTTTGAATCAATCTCAAAAAAATGCCAGCTGTTTATTCTTTTCCTACATGTTCCAGAAAAAAAAATTAAAACTCCTTTCAGTGATGCCTGGGAAAGTACTAAGGAACCATCATCAGGGCAGTGTGGAATACTGAAAAACACTGGATGGAGAACCAGGTGATTTGAGTTCTGGCCTTGCTGGCCTGAAACCTCAGCTTCCTTGTTTTAAAAAGTGAGACACTGCTTCTACCTTGCAAGGTATTTGTAACAAATAAAATTGAAAATGCATATGAAAATGTTGACTATATAAAATTTTACACAAATAGAAAGTAATAGATACTGGCGATGATGATTAAGATTGTGTTTTTTTGATACAAATACAACTAAAAAGTTAAAAAATTTAGTTGTTAATTGAAAATTGTTTTCCTTTATGGATGCCCCATTGAAACCACTTTTTCTGTACTGAATTGAAGTAATTGATTTGTTGTGCAGCTAGAAAGACACTAAGAAAGAGTGTCTAAGAAGCAAAAGAGTATTTCAGTTAAAACCCTGTTTGGCCAAACCCTGAGGTTCAGCAGAGGATGTTCAGGGTCTGAGGAGTATTTCACAACTGAACTAAGGCTTCACATACTTTTGTGAAATTACGCAATCATTTCATATGTTAAGAATGTAGATGGCTATCCTTGTGCATCTTTATCCTCACTCTTCAATTTTCAATTGCATTTTCATTTCCCCCTTAAAGAGTGTTTATTTCCAGAACAATGCTGGAAAATGATTTGGACAGCCCCACTCTTTAAGGTTTAAAATAAAAAACTAAAATACATTGAGTTTTGTAAGTTAAAAATGTTGGCAACCATTGACATGCTCTCAATCCATTTGTTGTTCTCAACCTGGTTTAATCAATTTCCTTGGCAACCTCCAAAGACCGCATATCTACAGCTGCAACTTTCATCTCCTTTTTTAAATGTGTGTGTTGGGCTGGAGCAGTGGAAGCAGCTGGGAGAAGTGGTCAAAGCGCAGCCCATGGAATCCAACAGATCCGGGGGCCAGATCCTGGCTCTGCAACTTACTAGCTTTATGACCACAGCTAAGCTACCTTTTTGAGCTTGTTTCCTTATCCACAAAATGAGGTTAATAGACCATGCTGTTGCTGGGAGAATCAAGTGAATTAAAACATACGCACTTTGAGATATGTGAAGAACTAAACAACCTTTCCCACATTGTGTTTCTTAGAACATAATTATACCATTTCTTTGAAAAAAACTATTAAATATGTATGTAAATGATTATATGCTATGTTTCTCTTTTTGATGACTAACATATTAAAAGCCCTGAAACATTACTAATAGAACTTTCTGCCATGTGAAAACGTTCTAGAACTGTTAGTAGATTTGCTAGCCACATATAGCCACTGAGCACTTGAATTGTGGCTACAGTATGTAAAGAATGAAGTTTTTATAGTAATGTTGAGCAACTAAGAGTATAATTAAAATAACCCCACGTGGCTAGGGACTACTGTATTGGACATCACTGCTCTGAAAGACTTGTAGTTAGGAAATATATTTGGTTAATTTAACCCCAGGTAGCTCAGACTCATTTGTATATTGACTTGTAATGTTTGCATATAACATCTTTAGTTTCCCAAGTTGGAAAATGCTGCACTGAACATTCTTTACTTACTCCTTTCTTTCCCTGGCCCCCAAACACGGTGCAAGCCAACAAAACTCTTTCCCCCTCAACCTCTGGCACGCAACCCACGTGGGAGAAGAGATACCCTTTGCCAAGAACCAGTGTCTGCATTCTAGTTAAGTACTGTTCTGGCCAAAATAGGTATTTATAACTTTTTGCCATAAGGAAATTGAAGTTCTGGGAGCAAATTCTTAACTTCCACCTGCTTTTCAACAGCAGGTAACTCTTCTGGTTCACAAGGTTGTCAGTACTGTCTATGCTTGGTCAGTGACAGTCACCATGCTGTGAATACAATTTTAAAAATGAGTGCATAGTGGTATATAATTAAATATGCTTTGAGAAGTGCAAGAAAGTTAGTTTCATCAGGCCTAATGCTATAAAAAGCAAGTAGTGTGAACCATTGCTAATCTTTGAAACATGAGGCCATAACCTATTGTATCAATCTCAAATTTATATTTCTGCCAGCTTGTGTATGTTCTATCAACGAAAGATTAAGCAGCAAATAAACTGGGACTTAATTAAGGAGATAATGCTGCTGAGCTTTAGTTATTCATGGGCTTCAGTGACCCAGTTCAATCTTCTACTTAGAAATCCAATCTTTTAATACTAGTAAAGTCAAGCTATTTCCAGCTCAATTATTAAGAATCAAGTCTTTACTGGTAACATTTTAAAATAATTTCAAATAAGGATATGGAAGCTAAACATTAAAAATCACCACAAAACTCTCAAATTTTCCAGAAGGAAAACAAAAGTTCCTTTCTTCCTAATTAGATCAGTGATAAATTCAATTGAACAAGTATCTTTGAGAGCTTTATGAAAGGTGTTAGATGAAACACAGATGAATTACCAAAGCCACCTGTCCTCCCTACGCCTGGCTAAAGGTGTTTCTTTTGAGGAGAGCATTGTGGCCTACCTGTGGAGGGAGGTGGGTATTCTTTAAATGTCCTTTCAGAAGACTGAGGGCCTGGATTAGGAGAGCTGCATAGAAAACAGAAGTACACAGCCCTCTTTTACAATGGACCACTAATGTCTTTCTGGGTGTGTGGTTGGAGGCTTTACATAGTGATTCTTTATTATCTTTACAGATTGATAAGGAGCTTTGTATCCCATAAAAGACCAAAAAAAATAATAGAGGGATGAAGATGGATGCTGTAACCCTCTAGAATTAGGGAGAGGAACACAGAGGAGTACATTTTGAGGAAGACTTTTGGTGATCTTGTTGATGACACTGGGCAGTGCAGACAGGTCTCAGCAGTCAAATAAGTTTGGAATGTTTATGACTAAATCTTACAAAAGTGCCTGGAGAGCACACCAGTTAACAGCATAGGCTCCGGATCAGACAGAGCTGAGTATGAATCCAGTCCATTGCCTCCAGCTTGTAAATTTGGGCAAATTATTTGATATCTCTGAGCCTCAGTTTTCCCATCTGTAAAATGGGAAAAATAACAGTATCAACCACATGCTGTTGTTGTATGAAATAATGTACAAAAAGCATTTAGGCCAAAAAGCAGATAGGGCTGGGCGCAGTGGCTCACGCCTGTAATCCCAGCATTTTGGGAGTATGAGGCAGGTGGATCACTTGAAGCTAGGAGTTTGAGACCAGCCTGGCCAATATGGTGAAACCCTGTCTCTACTGAAAATACAAAAAAATTAGCCAGGTGTGGTGGCACGCACTTGTAATTCCAGCTGCTAGGGAGGATAAGGCAGGAGAATCACTTGAACCCAGAAGACTGTAGCCCAGAGGTTACAGTAAGCCAGCATGGCACCACTGCATTCCAGCCTGGGTATCAGAGCAACTCTCTGTCTAACAACAAAGCAAAACAAAGCAAACAAACAGCATGGTGCCCAGGAGAAGAAACTATAGTTTCTATTATTTGCAAAGTAAAGACTCCCAAAGGTCTTATGGTAAAAATACTTGCTGATTTTGAATAGTTTTCCTTTTGGGGGGATGAGGACCTGGTGGGATACGCACCTAATGATAAAAAACATTGGTTTTGTGTGCAGTACAGGTGAACACCTAGCCCTCTTCTTGACCACCATGGATGCTCTCACTTTAAGCACAGAAGGATTTGTAAGCACAGAGCAAATTCTGAAAGACCTCATTGAAAGAGACAGTGATGATGACCAAATAGTAGAATTTCTGTCTCTTACTAGATTTAAACACCTTGTACTTTACTGCCTCTTTCACATCAAATGCAAAACAAATGCATGGCACCCCCCGAAGGTCCCTAAACCGAACTCACATGCACAGGAAGGAAAGCACTCGGGGATGTTGTCAGACAAATTTGGGCAACAGTGGAATAAATGATATAGGGGAAGATGCATTTGAAAATCTTGATATTGCTTTGGTGTGCATGGCAGGTGATCCATGCTTTCATTATTAAAAAACACAAAATGAAGCTTCAAATAAGGAAAAACAATAAAATTCAATGTCAGAGTCGGCAGACTCCATCACCTGTCACCACACTTAGAGTTGACCTCATAGCCTGATGAGTGTGTCAAATAGTGAGAACAGAAAACAAGTCTGTCTTCAGTGATAGCTTGATTAGATTAGTGTTGCAGTATGTGTATCCTTTTTTTTTTCTTTTTTCGTTTCCTAAAATGTCCTTTTTAAGCCTTACATCTTTTCTTCTAAAGAAATCAGAGGGGTTAACACAGTTCTTCCACAACCAAAAAAAAAAAGAAAAAAATAAAAGAAGCCCATTCACCCTCTCCTGCCTGCCTACATATACACACAACACACTGAACCACAAAACCTAGTGTCCTTGTGGAGGCATCCAACAAGGAAATCAGACATTTAACATGAAATCCACTCTCTGTGAAATCTGTCTTCCTAGGACTTTCCTGAATTCCAAACAATGGCATGACAGCTTTGTTTTAGAAATCGAGACCTCCTAAATGCGGGGTGGACAGCAGGGCACACCTAAGGGCTGGGAGTGCAAGGCAGAACACATCCACAGACTTGGACCATGACTGCGAGCATCTGATGAACTAGGACATGCTGTGGGGCCACAGGGCACCCAGACCAGAGGCGTGAGGGCTGAAGCTCTGAAGCCAGCTGCCAGGCAGGAGGAGGGTGTTGCCCACACTGCAGCAGCCATGGCCATTCCCCGTCACACGAAGCACACTTAAGCGTAAGACATACCACTGGTGGTCCCTGTACCAGGGCCTGAGCCAGGTCCGGGGGACGAAACCACAGTCCTGTAGGTGGGTGGCGGTGGGGGAGGTGGAGTTGCTCTCTGTCCCAACCCAAAATCTTTAGGAGATGAGATTGTTTCTAAGTAATCATCTTTGATGAAGGTCTGTTCAGCGACTTTCTTCTGGACTTCTTCTAAATTGAGCGGCGATGGTACATGGCGAGGAGGCCCCGGAGGCCCTGGGGGGCCCGTGGGACCTGAGTGGCCAGGAGGGCCTGGAGCTGGGGATTCAGCTGGGTTGTCTGGTGTAGCTGGTGGGGACACCATTTTTTCCTTTGGAGTCAACTCCGGAGTCACATGGTCCGGGGATGTATCAGAAAAATGGACCCACTTTTCTTCAGCATTAACAGCAACAGACTTGGGGGACAAAACTGGGCCAAAAATGCTGTCCAAGTCATTGATGGATGGTAGCTTTTCAATTTTGACCTCTGTGGCTGACTGGTCATTTCCTGTGGTTAAAGTAGTTGATTTTAAACTTTAATTGACTTATTATTTGTGTGGGGAGTGAGGGAGGGAGGCAAAGATTGGAAGATACATTGCTGTGTGAGGTGCCTCAGTGGGCATACTTGATGATGTAAAAATATCTCTATTGGATTAGGAGCTGAAGGTAGGGGGAGAGATCTCCCACTCCATAAAGTGAGCATCATATTTTTATGCTATTATTTACTCTTTTTTGCAAGCTGAGCACAGCTAGCTACTTTTACCATGATTTAAAGTGCTGTGCATGATACTGCTCTCAAAGGCTGCCCACAGGTGAACACAGTGTGAACATTTTGACAAGGCAG
This sequence comes from Cebus imitator, assembly GCF_001604975.1. Classification (NCBI taxonomy): domain Eukaryota; kingdom Metazoa; phylum Chordata; class Mammalia; order Primates; family Cebidae; genus Cebus; species Cebus imitator. Next base: position 15,229,376 of record NW_016107318.1, read on the forward strand.
TGTTAGATTCACAGAGAAGTACAGGCTCTGGGACTTCTCCAAAAAGCAAGGTCCAAAAGCAAGGTCCCTTCTAAAAATCTGGCCTACTGAAATACACATCACACAATATAAAAAGAATTGAGAAGTGAAAGACGCCCTCATATTTTATAAAGATTATCTACTCTAGTATACCAAATCAAGACTTTGGTGAAACTGATTATAACATTCATTAATTTAAAAAAATCACATCATATTTAGCTGTATATCCTTAACCTTAAAAACACCAGAAACACTGTACAAAGATTAAGAAGTTATCACCACAAAGATACAAATACAGAAATACACACCCCATACACAACACACACACACAGATTATTGAGGAGGCATTTGCTACTTATTAGAACTGTTACATATCTACCGGCTTAATAGGGAAGAAAATAATTTTAAAAATGTTTATAATTTCTTTTCTCATTAAGTCTAACCTGTAAACATCATAGGCATAACTGATATTTAGTTATAGGATATCATGATACCGAAAAGTCTCTGTTTTGCTAAAACATCAGCATAAGCTATTCTTTTTAATTCATAGCAATAAGAGAAAAAATAGAAAACTATCTTCTACAGCTCTGTATGAAGAAATGCACTTTTTAAAAACTGAGATTATTCACATTAGAAATTGTTACCTAAATAACTGAAAAGCAAGAGCAGAAGTCACTTTACCTTTATATAACTCTTGAACTAGATGAACTATCTTAGTATTTCTATATTTCTGACTTAAAAGGAATTAACTTTCAAGGTTCCAAGGCTGCAGATAAATGGGGAAGCATTTTGCATGGTCTGCAATATTTATAATCTTGTGCTAGTAGGTGTATTTATATCTAACACAATTTGTGGAAATACAAGGGGCCAAAATGTCTTGAACCTGCAGACATCTTTACTTATGAAGCGCCGGATGACTCTCTATTGGGTTTGAGTCAATATAAATTTCATAAATGACTACATCTTGCTTTTGCTTTTGTTGATGAATGCCCACCGTGCAGCTATCAAACTCACCAGGCTGCATAAATAGCAAAGGATGAAGCTGCAGTAGAATTCCGAAAGTGATAAAAAGCCACGTTCTAAGGGCCCAGGCACATAAAACAGCTATTACTACTTTTGATTTGCTAGTCCAGTAAGACTTAGTAGGCTATAAATTGTATGAATACATAGTATTGATTTTAATAGATGATAAAGGTGTGCCTTAAGAATTATCTGTCCACAGGCATGTAGCAGTTCCTTGCCATATTTCATAATCTTTACATAGCTCTTTGCCATGGGGTAATAAATACTTGAACGACCACTGGAAAAAGAATTTCCCCACCACAAGTATGCTGCATACCCTGGGAACCATTTTATGTCTTCATAGACTAGATAGTTTCAGTCTTAGGAAATTGTCTTGAAAAAATATCAATTGTGCTTTAAGACTATGAATTTGTAAATCATTAAAATGAGATCCAAAGAAGTGAGGGGTTAATTAAACAATGACTTTTCATATTGAGATTTTTTTCCTTTCATTTTATAAAATGGCCCTCATTCAACAACATTATACCAAGGAAAAATTTAATTGAGAAATTATTACTAATTTTTTTGTGTGTGAAACCCGGCAGTGATGCTTTAAAACAAGTCTGCATAAGAAATTCTAATGGAAGCAAAACTAAATGGTGACACTGTAATGTTTTAGTGTAGCCTACAGTTTTCAGCACATCAAGGGCATGTTTGTCTGGGTCACTGATCTATTTGACACATCATCCCAGAACTGAAAAAACAAAAGCTTACCTGGTCCAATTGTTAAGGGGGATCCTGTTCGGGGTGGGGTAGCTGGTACATTTTTTGGAGGCAGTGGTGGAGGTGCTGCAAAGAGATGAGAAACCAAGTATCATTGATCATGTTCTTCCTAAGTTATACAATAGATTTAAATAAGCAGGATCTGGGCTTTCAGTTATATTCCTGCTATTGGAAATGGAATAGCAATTAGTGGTCTATATAGATTTTTAGTTCAAAGTCAAAGAACTGAAGCAGAACTCATTCAGATTCTTCCATTTTATGAAAATAAGAGATCATCAAAAGAATGTCGGACAATAATATCACCATTTTATTCACTTAAATATGATTCAACACACAAACCTCAAGCCACAACTAAGTCCTGCGTCCTGTACTAGGAACTAGGGTCATAGGGTTGAATAAAAATAGCTTCTGCCCTCGAGGGATTTTTCACTGACTGAACGAAATCATGTTAGCTGACAGTAACAGTCGAAGGTTTAATCATGGAAATAACAGATTGGGTGGGGGCTCCTGTGAAAGGTTTTTAATCCAGTCAAGATTGACTGCCTGGATTGAGTCCAGAAAGATTTCTCAAAATCATATTTCTTAAATTTTAGTACATTTTTAAAAGTTACAAGCAAAGTGACCCTCCTTGGGTCAAGGAGGAATGAACAGATTCCTTCGATAAAAATTACAGCCAAAACAAGTATCATGGCCCCTACCAAGAGATCCACCCTTCTGAGCTGGATTGTCACTTTGTGGGCAAAATTTGGAATTACTGTTTCAATGGGTTCATTTCTTCTTCCTCTTTCTTTAAGAGTATGTTTTCTTGTCACTGGCCCTATTTGGTAGATTCAAAGCATTCACATGAATGTCATAGGCCATCCCAAAGTTTAGTTGTGAATCTGAATGCTGTCCAATCTCTCATAACCTAAATGTAGAGGGCGGCAGGTGGGCACATGGCTGGAGAGTGCCTGCTGCTACCTTCCACCTGCCTAAATTGGGAAGAAGCTTATTCTGTCATTCCTCCCTCCTCCTCCCCTTCCCATACTTTATTTATTATTTTTAGGCAGCATCCTGTTTTTCCACACAGTAAGTATGACTAACAACCGTCATCCTAAAGCCTAGGAATATGTGGTTCTTAATCTCAGTGATGAGCTTCTGAAAACTACAGCTCTAGTGGATCATATTTTCCCACAGAAGTTAAGAGTCAATCAGGGGTTCTGCTCCTAATTAAGGATCTCTGCCAAAAATCAAGGTTATAATCAACAAAATACCATAAAAACAAATAAAATGCTATAAAAGCCTAATAATCTAAAATAGAAAACCTATGCTGCAACTACAAAATGAGCAGAATGATACAATGCACATCAACCAAACAACAGCCTCTGCTGTGATAAGTGTAACCACCACACATAAGACTCACAACTCTGAAATACCAACAGTTAAAACGAATACATCACCTCCATAAACAACTCATTTACTCTCTTGACATTTAGGAAAGGGTTTACCAGGGATCGATCACTTGGATAGCTCAGGTCTGTAATGAAAGGTTTTCAAGGAAGTTACAGCTTTTTCACTGGTTTTATTTTGCAGGGAAAGACATTCAAAATCATGCCACAAAAGCATGGTTTAAATATTTTAAAAATACATTTTTTTAAAGTTAGAAGTTTAAAAAAAATTGTTGATAATGATGTTTTTCCTATCCTGTTTAATGAAGGAAATATCTTCGGAAAGGCTAGATCACATGGCTTTATAGCAATATTACTTCCAACAAATAACCTCTTGGATTTTGATTATGAATCCCCTTGGTTAATTCTCATGATCATGTTTAGGCACCAAGAAGCAAAACTCTGGAGATGCTGAACTGGAAAAAGTATTAGTTGGTCTGTATGTGAGCCCAAAGGATGAAAATACCCTCTGCATCCCCCTCCTTGCCAAAACACCTTTTTTTGAAATCCAGTTCTTCAAAGAGTGCCTTCCACAGGCATGCTTCAGAGGCAGTCTACTGAAAAGGGAATTCAATAAATCTGTAAGAAGGGTGGCTTCACCTGATGAACAGTCCATCCAGTCTAAGTAGCGAATCCACCACCCGTGAAGGGCTATCTAGATTTTCAGGATCTCCTTCCCCAGCCGCCTGGGCCATGCCAAAGAAGCCAGGCTAATGGCAACTTTCACATAAATTTACCCTGATCTAGTGTCTCACTTTCTCTCTACCATGTAGCCTCATTTCTCTTGTTCCCTAATTGTCACTCTATCCTATCAATGTGTCCTTTCTGTCCTGTGCAGCCTCAGTTGTTCTGTAGGATGAGCTGAGACCATATCAGACTTGTTCACCTCTGTGATGTGTGATAGCCTAATGCCTGGAACACAGTAGGTTATTTAGCGCACTTGCTTCTTATTCTTACATATATACAATGAATAAATATATACATTAATAAATTCACTTATTCATTGTATATATGTACCATATAAATATGTAATATATATTTATTCATTGTATATATGTAAGAATAAGAAGCAAGTGGGCTAAATAACCTACTACGTTCATATATACAATGAATAAATGAATGAATAAGCACGTGGGATTTCAGATATATACATATTTTTACATATATACAATGAATGAATGAATAAACACTTGGGATTTCAGAAAAGGCTATGATTCAAGGTTAATAATTTGCTTTATTGTGTTATTTTCTTCCTGTCTTCATAACCTGCCCTGAGCTCTTTAACTTGAAAGCCTGTGAGAATAACATCTCTTCTTAATATTACTCAGTTCTAATGTTGCTTATGTAGACTTTCTAAGAGTTGTCTAATTTCACTATGCAGACAGACAGTAAAATGAGTCACTTATTTTTCCAGACAGAGCAGATACATAACTTACTTCCAGTGGGAAAAGGCCTTGTTAACTTTGGCGACTCCATGCTTGGATTAATTGGTTGGCCTGAACCCCATATCTCAGGTTGATCTAAAAGAACTGGAAACAAAAAAGAAAATGTCCCAGGGTGAGTTAAAAAAAATCCCCATACTTCAGAACTTAACATTTCAAGTTGAGCTTTACAAAATAATTTTCCTCTTGTCTCAGTACTAAAAAATTAATTTAGGAATGTGCCTCTCCTTATTCTTTTCAAGCAGAGAATAGAAAGAGGAGTGTGGTGTGAGTGTGGGTGGGAGGAGTGTCTGTGTGTGTACATATAGCTATATAAAAACTTTCAGAGCAGAATCTGCATTTTCTTTTGGGTGGTCACTTAAGGACATTCTGAGTATCAGCAGACGTGCTGGCTCTGTCTCAGGTGCCCATCTGAAAATCCAAACATTAACCCCCTGGACACTTGTTTTGTTGTAAGTTGGTTTATTTAAAGTCTCCTATGAATATGCTTCAAAACTGAAAATGTCTGGGTTCTGTGCAGTGGTTCCTATCTTTGAAGGATTCTACAGGGTCTTTAAATAAACCTTTTACAGCATCATAAAAAGGAATTATATTATTTTAAAAATGCTTGGTGAATATGTTAAGAGAGCCAGAAAAATAAGTATTTAGATACCTAACATAGGGCAATTAGGTTTTGGGTCTAAGGACACTAAATTTAATATTTCTTCTCCTTTTTTTCTTCCTGTTCTGATTTTTAAAATAGCTATGTCAATGTAAACAGTTAGTGCTTCTCAACACCTATCCTGTGGCAGGGACTATGCAAGTGCTGCTGTAATTCATTATGTCATCTAGGACAGACTGGGAAGTCAGTTGGATAGGGCTTGAATCTATCCTCTGCACTGACTGTAGGACTGCGGCAAGTTACTTAACCTCTCTGTGCTGCCTTCCTTCAGTGTAAAGTGGAGATAATAAAAGCGACCTTAGAGAGTTATAAGGAGGATTAATGGAGGAAAGATGTCTTAATATAGTGCATATAAAATGTATGTAAAACATGTATCAGAAGGCCAGTAGCTATTACTATTTATTTGAATACTCACAACCCCACCATGTGGTTGATACCAGTTCCACTTGTGCGAGAGGAAGCTGATGATTGGAGTGGCTGAATGAGGTGTCCAGGGTAAAAGCAGAAGAGCTAAGATCTGATGCAGGCATACCTAACTCTAAAATACACATTATTTTCCCTAGGCCATTTCAATTAGTGACAGAAAAACATTTTCTGGGCCAGGCAAGTGGCTCATAGCTATAATCCCAGCATTTTGGGAGGCTGAGGTGGGAGGATTGCTTGAGTCGAGGAGTTCAAGACCAGCTGAGCAACATGGTGAAACCCAATCTCTACAAAAAATACAAAAATTAGTCAGGTGTGGTGGCATGTGCCTGTGGTCCCAGCTACTTGCGGGGGCTGAAGCTGGAGGATCACTGTGGGAGGTCGAGGCTGCAGTGAGCTAAGGACTTGCCACTGCAATCCAGCCTGGGTGACAGAGTGAGATCCTGCCTCAAAAAAAAAAAGAGAAAGAAAAATGAAAAATCGATCTAAAGAAGAATGAGTAGGTACGAAAGGGAAGTGTGGGTATTGAAAGAGGTAGTGTGATTTGTACAAACGCAGGAACTTTACAGGACTTCAGGGGATGAAGTCATTTAAAGGGTAGTTGAGTCCACGAAAATGGACACGTCCAGGTATGTATCTCCTGTCTATCACAAACCTCAAAGATGGTCTTCGCTCTTTTTTAACATGAGAGCAGACATTCTCCAAAGATATGAAGCAGCATTTTCTTCACAAATTCAATGCGAAACACAGCTTTGCTTTTTAAGAATGATTTCTATTTTTTATGTAAAGTTTCCATATAGTTATGGGATTCCTTAAACAGGCAGATTTAGGTCCAACAAATCAAATCCCATCTCCAGTCACCATACACTTATGTCATTAAACGTGAGACTGAGCACAGATGAGTCAATAAGGAAACGATCGTCTCACTGCAAGGCCATCTTTACACAGGGATTCTAAGTTACGGACATTTAAATCACTAAGGGAGTATTTAGAAATGTTCTTTCTACATTTTCCTAACAAAAACATTGAAAATATTCAGGTGTGGCTGACTGCTGGCTATCTCCCAGAATGCATTCTCCAGTTCCTCTATAGTAACAGAATCGTAGCTGGCTACATGGCATCTGGCCATTCGGCTTTGCCAGGAAGAGACCCGTGTCTCTTCAGGTTTTGCTCTTAGAATAGTTAGCAGTGAGTTCCAGTGTCCTCACCCCACTTCCTTTCTTCTGAATGGGAGAAGACAGCTTCAGCAGTCTCCTTGGAGCCAGAGATAAAAGTAACATTTCGAAGACAGCAGAGCTACTCTACCAGTCCTATATTGTTTACTTCTAGACTGTTAACATGAAAGAGTTAGAAAATTCTATCTTGTTTAATTTACTGTACTTGGCGTCTCTTTGTTAATGTAGTCTACTCATTGTGCTTCTAATTCTTGTCATCTTTAACACTTAAGACCCTTCACCAATAGCTTCTAGAAAGATAACATGTTATTATATATTTACCAGGGTGCTCCTAAATCAAATAATTTTTTACAAACACATTTTATATTACCAAAAATAGCTACTGGAGTTGCATGCGTTAGCCATAAACACATTTCAGGAATAGATAAGATACATTTTAAAGAAAGTTGATTTTATATCAGTAAAGCACACAGTATTTACAGCCATCCAAAAACAGGGTTAATTTTAAAAAGTTAAATATTTAACTCTAGGAATAAATATTTAACAGATAAACTCAATAATAATGGCTGAAATAAAGATATTTCTTCACTATCATTGTATTTTTATTTTATTTTATTTTATTTTTATTTTTATTTTGAGGTAGGATCTTGCTTTGCTGCCCAGGCTGGAGTGCAATGGTGTGATTACAGCTCACTGCAGCCTTGACTTCCTGGGCTCAGGTGATCCTCCCACCTCAGCCTCATGAGGAACTAAGCCTACAGGTATGCACCAACATGCCCAGCTAGTTTTTAAGGTTTTTTTTTTTGTAGAAATTGGGGGTCTCCATATGTTGCCCAGGCTGGTCTCGAACTTCTGGGCTCAAGCAATCCTTCTATCTCAGCCTCCCAATGTGTAGGGATTGAAGGAGTGAGCCACTATGCCTGGCCTTATTTCTAAGTTTCTAAATGATTCAAGGTCATTCCTGGGTCTTGAGCCAGCAAACAATGACTGTTGTGAGAAATCCAACTGATGCCTTCATTATCAAGTGGGAAAGAGTAAATGTGGTCAGGGAGGCTAGACCCCAATGACAGTGACAATGACGGGTATATGAAGGTCTGTCTCCATTTGTGAACCTGTTGATACCTCAAATGGTGATGGTATGGCTCCCAGAACATTTACTCCATGACAGGACTATGTGTAGATATGCAGTAAGTTTTACTGATTTCTTTTGAAGAATGAGCTTGTTAGAAATATTAGATATTTCTTGAAGTAAAGTTTCAAATCCTAAAATAACAGAGATTTGAAAACTAAACTCCTGTGCTTTACGGCACACCTAGATTGGAACTTTTCCTTCGCATGAGGATAATATATTAAAAGTATACCTCAAAATACATACATTTAATTTAGAAAAGTTGTACTTTAATAAAAGAAAAAAAAACCAAATCTATAATACACATATTTTCTTTTCCTACCTTCCGTCTTCTGTTCATCAAAAGCTGATTCTAGTGGTGGGCCAAAGAGAGGAGCAAGGGCTATAGTGTCATCCGGAGGCTTTTTGCTAAATCATACACATTAAGGCAAAATAGAGGAAAAAGGCTCAAAAATTATTGCTCAAAAAGATATACAAGCTTTCCCATATTTTTCTCAGTAATACAAGTGTGTGTGTGTGCGAACTAGTGCATGCATGCTTGCCTGTGCATACAAGCTCCATTAGGCCTAGAAACTATTTTATAAGGATGTCAGATGTATTATGGGACAAAAGAACTGGTAGAAGGTGAGATCCTTAGTTCTCAATGGAGGGCTGAGGTGCTCATCCAATAGAAATAAGTTGAAGGAGAATAACTCTTTCAAAGCATCATGATTTTCTATACCTGGAAGAGATAATACTAGAGATGAGAGTTTATTGCGAAGCACCTTTCTCCCCAAGATCTCAAATACCATTTACATTTGATTTCGCCACATCTCTGTGTTGTGGTTAATGCAGTTTATAATTAGTGAAAGTCAGGCGTAAGGATATTAAATAAAAAGCTACCGAGAAGTTTTATCCTCCAATAGACTAGTTATAACCTCCTAATACCCCAATACAATAAATCTCAGAAGGAGAAATATTGAGAAATCAGGGGAACAGGAGGATAATAAGTTACACTGGCATCCCTTAATTATTACTCCAGACTGATTATTAAGAAAATGATGCATAATTATCTTCATTTCTTCTCCAAATCTGATTTCCCTTATTGATCCCAGTGAGGTCTATGTGTGTATGATAAGGGGTAAGGAGTGAAAAGGAGAGGAGAGAGGTTGGAGAAGGAGGATAAATATTGAAAATAATCCAATTTATAAATAGAAATAGCAGTCTTTCTATAAAACAATGCCCATTTGTACAATACTTACCCAACCCACAGAGTACACTGTAAAATACAATGCTTTGCCAAAAACTAAAAGCAGATGGAAAATTCCTTTGGTGTGTGGCAGGTGGAATGCATCATGAGATGGTAACCAACTAGACATGCTTCTTTTCATAGGGTAACAGAATGATATTGTAGATCAGCATTCTAGACACCAAAAGACCTCTTTAGAGAACTTTGGTGGCCCCATCAGGAAGGGGACTGCACATTCTGATAGGCAGTTACTTCAGATAAATGCAGAGTATTTCCCTAAAGGTCTCCCTTGGGCTGACTTATGAAAAATAATAACATATTTGGACCATGCTATGGACATTTGAACTGACATGTTTTAGTAGATCCTTTATTAATGGGAACTAAGAGTTTAGCCCAAAGGAGATTTGTCTAATTGTTTAAAGTTCATGATGGCTCGCATAAAACACAACTAATGTCTTTCACACTCACCTTATAAGTTCTGGAGTTGGTGTGGAACGTCTGGGTCTTGCCACTTCTTCACCTGATGCACAGGACAAAGGAACTATTTAGACATATTTTTTTACCATGCCCTGATATGTCTTATAACCTATGTTTGGAAACACTTAGAGATTTAAGTCTCATCAATAAGCAACTCAAATGAAAACTTTACAAAACAAAGCTTCTCCCCTGGCAATGCAACAACCATATATTAGGCATATGTAGTGGTGTTTTCTTTGGCATTTGTAAAACCTCATTAACTAAGGAACTTCCGGTGACAAGCCATCAAAGAGAAGATTTGTATACTGCAGTGCTTAGTTAAAGAGCATACCATTCCTGGAATGTCTGCTGCCTTGACTGGTTCTGCTTTCTAATTAAGAAAATACTAAGCCAGGCCATATGTGTAGTACATGAATCCAGCATTCTCTGCCTGTTCTTTTCTTGAAATGCCAAGAAAATGTATCTTGAAAACTATGAACCATGAATTTAGAATTTCCTAGTATGTGTTGTATGCAGCAGAGGAAAATTGAGCCCTATGTATATTATAACCTATATCACTTTGGTTGACTAACATTTTTATATCAAATAACAGAAGAATGGGTAAGTTGCTTCTACTTTCAGTTCCTTCTGCCCTCCTGTTCTTCCCACCCCCAGCAACAAATACATACTTGATTAAATCCATTTCTAAAGTTAAACAATATAGCAAGAGTTGACAAATATAGACAGAAAATAGCAATTACAAATATTTATTTTCAGAACTTAAATATTAATCACTCACAGGGGCCCTCTATCATTACAAGAATTCTTTGCTGTAAAAGTAAAAAATTAAAAATTAAGCCCAAGAATGTATAATTCATATGTATATATACTCCAAGATCCAAGGAACTATTCTTTCTTTCAAATCATACGCTATTTCTGGTAGCTAAGATATACTTACTGGATAAGTTCCTTTTAATTGCACCCTAGAATTAGAAATAGACACTATAAGGTTTAAGACCACATATATGTTATGTACAATATGTATTATTTCTCTCATTGCAATTAAACTGAACTCAAATAAATACAGATAGGGAAATGAAATTTTTCTCAGAACCGCATTTAAGTTGGAAATTGTAGATACACACATAGAAATCAGTTTTTTATTTCACCCAAAGATTATAGAGAGGAAGGAAGGGTAAATCATAAGTCTTCTGAACAAGAAAAACCCCTTACCTGGGTAGATTTGGTAAATCAACTTCAAATATTGAATAGTCCGTTAAAAAAAAACCTCTTGAACTCTAGCTGATAAGAATGTTTAGCATATGTTTGTTGAAGTTCAAAAATTACAGAATGTATTTAGGAGTAGTGCATGCTTCTTGTCAGTTGGGGTCCCCAGGTTGCTAATGGAAACAGTCATCCGTTTACAAATGTGATTTTAAAAGGTATAGGTGGCAAGAGTAAAAGGCAAGGGAAACTTGAACCATCTGCCACTGAGTGAACTGTTTTATTCAGAAAGCCAGGGAATTCCACCCTATGCACTCATTCTCCCAATGTCTTCCACTTGCCTGCCACCAGGCCCATCAGTCATGAATTGGGAGTAATGTCTTTAGCTCAAGGCATTGTGATATTACTGGAATACAAAGAGCCCTGGAAGGAATAATCTGAGCAGGTCACCTCCAGTTTTTTTAATGCCTTAGCTTAAACTTATTTAGATAGTAGAAGGATTGATTAGATAAAAAGTTTTGATTAAAAAACAGAAGTGGTGAAAAGTTCTTCGTGTGGAATGCTACCAGAAAAGTAGACCACTAGGATGGTTGCATCGTGGGGTAGAGCATGGCTTGGCCTGCTTGCTGTAGGAGAATGACCGAGGCAGAGTTGAGGACAGGGAAAGCTGAAGTACATATAAGAAAGTATTCCAAGGCTGGGCATGGTGGCTCACACCTGTAATCCCAGAACATTGGGAGGCTGAGGCAGGAGTATCATCTGAGGTCAGGAGTTCGAGACCAGGCTGGCTAACATGGTGAAACCCTGTTTCTACTAAAAATACAAAAAATTAGCCAAGTGTGGTGGCAGGTGCCTGTATTTTCAGCTACTTAGGAGGCTGAAGCAGGAGAATTGCTTGAACCCAGGAAGCAGAGGTTGCAGTGAGCTGAGATCGCACCACTGCACTCCTACTTGGGCAACAAGAGCGAAACTCGCTCTCAAAAAAAAAAAAAAAAGTATTCCGAAAGGTGAGACCATGAACACATTTGGTGGATGGTCACCAAACCCTTTTTTCCTACTTTTTAATTTTAGTGAATGCTCAATCTGGTGGTCACAGATATGTTTTCTTCTCTCAAAGTATAACATTAACAGCTTAGGACAAGATTTAGCACCTCTGTAATAGACCTATAAGAAGCTTCTTTCCCTTGTTCCTAAGGCTATATAAAGATTTTCTGTCCCATTTTGAACCCATTTATGCGAGGAGCAGTTCCAATCTGAATAAAGTTCCATTCAATGCTTTCTCAATCTCTCAAAAGTATATTTTCTGGCTTTTTTTTTTTTTTTTTTTGTCTAATAATGTGATCTCTTTCTCCCTACTAAGTGTGTCATATAGAGAATTACTACATTATTTCTACTTTCTAATAAATATGGCCACATATATCTGCTTAGGTTATTATGGAAGTTTGGATACAGGTTTGCTTTTAGAAAAGAAGGCTCTACAGACAGACATGATTAGATAACAGAAATAATTAGATAACAAATGCTTTTCTGGGTTATGAACCCTCAGATAGAATTTCATTAATAAGATCTGAAGGAAGAGATAGAGGGGATTTAGTTCCAAGCAGTCAATCACAAGATTGATAAATGGCATTGAGGGAACACAGCCTACCTAGTACTGTGAGGCCTGAAACCCTGGAGGTCCCAGAGGCTATATTGAAGACCCTTCTGTCTCTCAGCCCTACTCTTTTAAGTGTTAATATCCATAAAACCAAGAAAGGTACAGAGCTCCTTTTACAGCCATCAAGTCCCAGATTTGTCAATTCATTCAATAGGTATTCACAGTGGAAAGGCACTAAAGAAGAAGGCCCTGTAACATTTTTATTAAAAAGTCTTCATGAATGAACAATACCAGGTTAAGTGCAAGCAAGACGTGGCAGAAATTTTCAAGAGAACTCAGTTGTTTAGAAATTAGGAAGAACAAAGCTAATATCAATTTAGAAAGGAACAAATGTTTGAAAGATCAGCAGCAAGTCAGCAACAACAGAAAAGGCCTGCTATCCGCTGGATGGGAATACTGATCTCTGATGACCTCAATGTTGTTGCAGCAAGACATATCTAGAAAAAGACTGAGGTGATGATCATACAAACCACATTCAGGAAAAAAGACCATTGGATTCAAAACCTCCCCTTTTCAAGTGACCGTATATTCCTTCTTTCAATGCTTGTTTGTTGTTACATGTATATTGTGAATAAGTTTCCTCACTTTGAATGAATGAATTCACTCTTTTCATAATCTGTGATGTCACTTAACAGCTGGGTTGGAATCATCCATAGATTAGCAGTCTCTGCAGATGCCATCTTTGAATGGCATTAGTTATGTAGTTTAGCAGAGAACCACCAACTGGTCACCTGGGGCTGGATATTTGCATCAAATAATAATGGACTAATTGGATTGGCACAGGCCTAGGGATATTTCAGAGAGCACTGTTTTCAGTTCCATTTCCTCTCTTAAGGGACTGACCAGGTAAATGGGGGTCATTTCAAACTAACAAAGACCCTTCTTTTTGTTGCTTTAAATTCATGATACTCTTCAACTTGAGGAAAATGACAGTTTTCACTTTGAACAATGCAAATTAATTTTGGTCTGCCCTCCCAAAGTTTGTCTTCTGTGATGAAAATATTTAGAATTATGTAATAGCCTAGGAATATTGACTTGAAAGTGTCTCCCTCTCCCAAGATGGAAATCATAATGTTGTATCAGCATATTCTGATCACTGTAAGTTATGGTCCAGGGAGATATTTTGAATTCAGGCTTAAAAGCAATGATGGCTTAAAAAAGGTGTCCTTACATTCTTAATAGTTTTATTATTCTTTATTATCTCTTTGCTATCAACTTGTATGGTACTTTCTGGTGACTCTCTAGGCCTCTTATGCACACACAAACACACACACGCACACACACACACACACACACACACACACACTCCATATATTTTCCAAATTTAGTACTAGGAGTTGGGACTCCCATGTATTAATTTAGTTCATTATGGGAAAGTGTTCTGACAATTCTAAAATATGCCCCTGATACTTAAGAGGGTCAGAGGCTTTCCACCAGTAAACCTATTTCATCTGCCTCATTCACACTGGGTTATCATAAATTTAATGGGAAACCAACCTGGCCACCTTGCCTTGGCAGCAATTTTCTCTATACATGTTTAAGGTAAAAATGTTGAGAGTTCTTACCGGGCTGCGCCTCTGTGATCAGCAAAAAGGAAGAGAGAACAGACACCTAGTCAGAGAACGATGGATCAGTCAACAGGCTTGGGTAATAGAAGACTTCATAAATAGCTACAGCTAACCAAACACACCCTCCAGATAATCAGGCCAAAGAAAGACAGGCAGTTCCAGTGTTTAAAGCTTATTTAAACCACAGGAGGCTTTGGAGAACCTTAAAGAGAGGCTATTTTTTTTTTTTTTTTTTTTTTTTTGAGACAGAGTTTCGCTCTTGTTACCCAGGCTGGAGTGCAATGGCGCGATCTCGGCTCACCGCAACCTCCGCCTCCCGGGTTCAGGCAATTCTCCTGCCCCAGCCTCCTGAGTCGCTGGGATTACAGGCACGCGCCACCATGCCCAGCTAATTTTTCGTATTTTTAGTAGAGACGGGGTTTCACCATGTTGACCAGGATGGTCTCGATCTCTTGACCTCAGGTGATCCACCTGCCTCGGCCTCCCAAAGTGCTGGGATTACAGGCTTGAGCCACCGCGCCCGGCCAAGAGAGGCTATTAGTTGTACAATACAGCTTTGCTAATATGGACATATAAGTTTTAGTTATGTGTACATAAGAATAAGGTAGAAACATACAAGAAAACTTTACTGACAGTGTTTAATGTCTTGCCAGAGAAGTTTCTCTCTAGATAGTTTGTGGAGAGGGTACTTAGAGATAGTACAAAGCAAACTGTTTCCCTACAGAGCAGGGTGTTAGCAAATGTAGGCAATCATGGATTTCCCACATACTTAGGGTGCAAAAAAAGCTTACAAAAAACCAGAGGCAGGATTTAGACAGCCCCTTTCCTTGTCTGTATTTTTTCTTTGGTGTTCTATGGAAGGTATGCTTATGAGGATTTTTTTTTTTTCTATGTTGAATGTTCTTGGCCTAGTGATTTGTGTAAACTCTACCAATATGATGTGAAAGATGAGAATGTGATGGGAAAGACAAGGAGCCCCTGACAAACGTAGTTGGGAATGACAAAAACTGTCCAGCAGCAACAGAATGCCGGAGGACCAGAAGACCTTAGAAAACACAACAAGCAGATGTATGACTTCTTTCTTTTGCTTTTCAAACCTAGATTGTGGCTGCTATCAATTTACTCCAACAATCTCTGATAGCTCTGCCTCTTTAGGAGCTTTCTGATGTAACATGAGTGACTAGGATGTGAGTGGGGAAAGAGCTGTTGTTCAGTTTTCCTTTCAATATGTGGGCTAATGCATGGATTTGCCAGAGGCAACCTCCCGAAATCAAAACTGAGAGCACAAACACAAAGAGAGCTAGGAGTTTGTTCAAATGTAGAGATGGTCTTTCTAGGACATAGATAGGAAGCAAAAACTTGTAGCTTTTTACATCTAGTAGGCCTCCATGGATATCTAGTCCAACTGGCTATATGCTATAGAGAGGAAGGTGAGGTTCTGAGATACACAGCTAGTAAACAGGTAGAACCAGAGACAGAAGTTAGATCTCTGATTTCTCATTTTCTTATTCTTTCTATGATGCCAAGCATGGCATTGTTGAAGAACTCCAAAAGCAGAGAACCATTGTGGTTAACACCAGGAATGGTTATTTTTCAGACCAGTTTGTAAGTAGCATTGACATATTACTCTAGCCAATTTACTTGTAATATTACAGACTTTATTATTTGCCTTATTTTCCAGGTATTGCTCCCTATTGATTCCACCTTCTTTATAAACCTGCCTATATGCATGGATGTATCTTAAATAAAATGAGAAAAAAAGGACACATAAATACCTATATCTGGGCTTAACTGATCTTATTGACTGATCCATACTGTGTTTTGAGAAAAATTCAAACACTTTTTTATATGAAAATTTAGACTTTATTATTCTTTAGTGACCAGATTAAAAAGTTCTTTTGTGTAGAAGGAAGCGTGGGAATTTCATGATAAACAATTCACTTTTAAAATATAGCAATTAGAGGACTAAAAGCGACCTAAGATGGAAATATGCAAAATAGAATATAGATTGCAAGCATTCAGAGGCAAACTTACATTCAAGAAGCTTTATTATTAAAGTACGTGCAAAAGTAATTGTAGATTTTGCCATTACTTTTAATTTAAGGTTATTCAGAACACTTTCTCAAATTAATTTCAAATATATTAATCTACCCAAATTGAGTCATATCTTAATTTCCAATGAATTATAAACCTGTATTTCTAATCACAAGTTCAAGCTTTTATTTTTTCTACTAAAAGACAACCTTGTGATACAGCATTTTGGAAACTACATTTGAAAAATGCCCTCATCAGGGAATAGCTGTTCAAATCCATGTAGTCACAGGCTGATTAAACAGAACCCAAAAGATATAGCTAGAAGCTGTCCAAAGTGTAGACCCAGAAAGCCTCAAGGTCTATGATTAAGAGCCATCTGAAAGTTTCAAAAGAAAAAGAATTCCAGAAGCAAATGGAAAGGCTTTATATATGTCAATTATCACCATTGATGAGCAAAAACTGGCTTAGGCTATGCCGGACAAGGACAGAAAAATTATTATTAGCCAGGAGGGTAGGGTCTTTGCCTGTTCAAAATTTAATTTTACCCTTTCTCCCATCATTTCCCAAGAATGTCAAAGCCTTTAGCATTCTATATTTTGTTTAAATACAGAATTTTCTTCAAAGGCAGGAGAAAACTAACTTAGTATCTGGTCTTGATGTATTCTATAAGCTGAGAGAACTACGTCCAGATTGCAAACCCAAGTGCTTGCAGGAGTAAGAAGTGGGTGGGGGGATAGGGGGCTGGGAGTCAGGCACATACACATGATGAGACTCTAGAAAACTGGCCGCTATTCAGTGCACCCCATGTCTGCCACGTGAGAATGTGGGCTTAGGTCTGCCAGGTCTTCAGAGAGATGATGAACATCCGGATTTTCTTTTTAATTTGAAATGTTCTAGTTTTGAAATGTGGGCTAAAATTGTTTTTAACTGCACAACCAAACAAAACACCTATTCAGTTGTTCAGAATCTGCAGGAGGTCAATTTATCTCTGATTGCAAGCATTTGTAGCATACATAATAAGCTCTCAGTAAGTACTCTCTGCTGTTATTACTACTTCATTTCTGTGTCTGATTACTCAGAGACCTTGCAAGTGGTCTACTTGTTTTCTGAACAAATTTCCTTCATTCTTAATTAAATACTGTGTTCAATATCCAGATTTCTCTTGTTCTTCTAATGCCTTCTGGAGAAGGTTTTGGAAAACATTTTATTTTCCCTTCTACTTTTATCTCGGTGTTCCACTTAGAGATAGCTCTTATTTTCTAACTTGAGGCTATTTTCAAAGTGGATAAACACTGCTAATCTGTGATTTTGTCACTGGAATGAAGATCTAGAATATGGTATATTTCTAAAATGTATATAATTTTCAGAATGAATATGTCTACGTAAAAGAAAATACTGCAGCCTATGTCCTCACCGTCTTCACAGTGTTTTTATGTTACACGGCAGTTCTGTTTTATTATTTTTTGCATAACAGAGTTCATTGAAATCCAGTTAACTGAGATACCTTAGTCTTAGTCAATGTGAATAAAGTGTTTTAACATGTTTATCATTTCCAATTAACCAAACAATCTATCCTGCTTGTCAAATTCATTAAATAACCGAGACTTTGAAGTTTTATGACATCCCAATTTGCTAAATGGGGAAAAACAGATGAAAATGGACAATGAACTACAAAGCACTAAACAAATATGATTTTTCTATAGTCTTCTTTTAGCAAATTAAGTGACTAAAATTAGAGAATTTTCTAGGAAGGAATTAGAATACATGATCACTATGTTTATTAAGATTCCTACAAGCATTCCTGTTTGTTTTTAAATGCTTTAGGGTGAAGACAAACGATTTGGCAAGCATCTATTCGCCCCATTATTGTAGGTGTTTGAATGTATTTAAACTTGGGTCTACTACATATCACAAGTTAGATTACAGAGACTGCCTATTATATTAAATCAGACATATTTGAGATGATCTTCTAAAACTTCATTTGGGAAGAGAAACAAAGAACCTGCTAGTAACCAAGGTATCATCAAAATGACCAGGCAGAGGAATCAACATGGACATTTACAAAGAAAAATGAGGTGAGGGAGTGACGGGGGTAAATTACTGTAGTTAAAATTGCTGTGAAGGACAACAGGAGAAAAACTAATGAAAAAGAGAATTTTTAAAGCACCAGAGGGAAACCTCAGGCCACAGAGTCCTGTGGGTATTTGAAGTGGTCAAATGTGGTTAATTCAGATAAAGATTCAGGGTCTATAAGAATAAATGAAATTGCATAATGGAAGGAAAGGCTGTTAAAGAGCACCAGTAATATTTTGCTGCCACAGAGCAGGCGAAGCATAGTTGATTCTGAATTGCTCAGAAGAGGGCCATTTAGCTTAGTAATAATCATAATCATAGCTGCTTATTTTATTTTTGGAAACCAAAAAACTTGGGTTCACTTTTTGAGACATTTTAATGTTTTGGTCTCATGTTTGGGTCCTTCCTGTGCCTTCTGCTCCTCCTCCCTCCTGTCCTGTGGCTTTTCTATAAGCACAGCATCCTGTATATGGGACAGTGGCTGCCAGGATTTGGTCAGTGGGAAGGATCAGAGGTGAAAGCATTTACTGCAACATCCACCTAGGTGTGTTAACAATATGCCAACCACTTCTTGGTGCTGTGAACATGGGACATAATATTTTCCTATTTTCCAGCAGAGAGGTCACTTCTGTCAGCCATCCTGAGAGCACGTTCCCAACAAACCAGGCAACCAAGAAGAGAACGGACTTTTTATTTTTTTTTTTTGAGATCTATTCCTTGTGTTTCTCTAAAATAAAACGATGTAGGTACATCATATAAGACTTGTGTTGCCACCAAAAATCACCCACTGCTACTAAAAATTAACATCCAGGAGGTAATTTACATTTTATAAAGATCCTCTTTTGCAGTCTCTGACAATTCCAGGAGGGAATATTTTGATTTACTAAAACAAAAACAAAATAAAACCCCACAGCTTCCCTACAACTCCCTATTCCAAGACCAGCTTCATATGCATTCTAGATGCTACCATGTTGAACACTAATCAGAAATTAACTTAAAAAATGTTTGCTTAGCTCATGATATGCAGATGTAGCTTGGCTAATTCCATTGGAAGCTGCAATAAATGAAACTTAGTACCAAAAATATTTGATCATATGCCTGTGATTGAGGCAGAGGTGAATCTCAACAAAATTACCCCAAGGCCCTTAATCAGTAACCAACTTTCTTTTTTCCCATGTGCCATAACGAGACCTGGTCATGGTTCACAAAGGTTTGTTTTTAAAGTTCAGAAACTTGTTTAGGTGTTAAACACAGTCAGTCATTAGATATGCAGATAACGAAAATAAATAGAATAAATAATGTTTGTCCCCAAAGTGGAAAGGACTTATTTCTTACCGGACTTTTCCTCTAAAAGTGTAGGCATGGGGAGGAAGAATAAAGAGAAAATGAGAGAGGTGAAATGTATTTTCAAGAAGAAACAGGTCAAGGCTCAGGATAACCTTACTTTAAGGCAGCTCTTGAAGGCATTGCTTTTATAAATGTTTACTAGGTCATTCGTAGGCTGGATGCCTGATATGGTCATTCCTAGGCTGCTGTTTTTAGTTCAAGCTACAGAGGGCATAGGTGTGGACTTCATCTGAGCGTCTGACCACATTCTAATCTTTCTTTCTTCCTTTCCTTTCTTTTCCTTTCCTTTCCTCTTTCCTCTGAGCACAATCTGATCTATCCTTCCTTTCTTCCTTCCTTCCTTCCCTCCCTCCCTCTTTCTTTCTTCTTTCTTTCTTTGTTTCTTTCTTTCTCTTTCTTCTTTCTCTTTTTCTTTCTTTCTTTCCTTCCTTCCCTCCTTTTTCTTCCTTCCTTCCTTCCTTTCTCTTTCTTTCTTTCTTTCTCTTTCCTTTCTTTCTTTCTTTCTCTTTCTTTCTTTCTTTCTTTCTTTCTTTCTTTCTTTCTTTCTTTCTTTCTTTCTTTCTTTCTTTTTCTTTCTCTTTCTTCTCTCTTTCTTTCTCTCTCCTCTCCTCTCTTTTCTTTCTTTGTGAGACAGAGTCTGTCTTGCTCCAGGAAGGAGTGCAGTGGCATAATCATAGCACACTGAAACCCTGAACTCCTGGTCTCAAGAGATCCACCCACCTCAGCCTCCCATGTAGCTAGGACTACAGGCATGTGCCACCATCTCTGGCTAATTATTTTTATTTTTTGTAAAGATAGGGTCTTGCTATGTTGTCCAGGCTAGGCTTGAACTGCTGGGCTCAAGTGATCCTCACACCTCAGCCCTCCAAAGTTCTGGGATTACGAGTGTGAACCTCTATGCCTGGCTTAATCTTTCTTTTGAATGGTTTACTTTTATTAAAAGATTTGTGGCTTGACAACAAAAAAAATGATGGCTTGTAATATTAGGAGGAGTTGGAAAATACTACCCATGCATTGTAGCCAGGTATGGTCATAAAATGAAAATATGAGATTTTCAAGAAACTCCAGTCTCACCAGGGAACCCAGCACCTATCATCTTCTCCCAAATCACCCTGGCTAGAACTGTCAGTTCTTCTTTGATCCCATCCTTAATGTCCTCCCATTCTCCATAGACAATTATGAATTCTTCTCCCTATGAGTGGTCCATGGCTCCTTGGAATTCCTCTTATTCCAAGTAGTCCATGGCCCCTTGGAATTTCACCTGTCTTAGTGAGGCCTACATTAACCCTCACTGACAGCATATGCACTTCCTAGCTGATGGTCCTATTTCCAGTTTCATCTCCTAATCCATCCTTCACACTATCCTTGGAATCATTTTCCAAAAATAGAGAAGTGAATATATCATTCTGCCCTTAAAAAACCTCCTTACTATTCAGAAAATAGAATGCCAACTTCATTCTATGGCACTTAATGCTTTGGTGATGGGCTCCAGCTTCCCTTCCCACCCTCATCTTCCTCCATTGCCTTTCTATGAAGCCCGCACTTGGCTGCACTCTCCTGGCTCTCTTGGATGTGCCATGCACTTACATGCTTCCCTGCTTTCTGCCCATGCTGCTTCTCCCTCTCCTCCAATCAAAATTACTCATTCTTCAAGGTCAGTCACATTTCTTCCATAAGACCTTTCCCAGACTTGCCTGTCAAAATAAATTGTTCCCTTCTCTGGTTTGATTGTGACCCATTCCTTTTGTTCAAAATAATAAATAGATATTGAAGGCCTTTCTATTTGCCTGAGATTTACTAGCCTCAGAAAGCGAAGGTACACATTGCTAGCACATTTCCGCAATTTTTATTTTGCTCTGTATTATTTAGATATCTCCACTCAGTTATCAACTCACAGTAATGGCTATGCATGGACTCTCTCTAGCTCCAAACATAGAGTGAGACACTCAACACATGTTTATAAATTCCCCTTTTAGGGAGCCATTAACATGTTATACAAATGTTTGAAGCACAGTGTCTTTTGAAATATAAAAAAATAAATTGTTCTCTGAAATAAGGCTGAATTAGACATGGCACAAGCCATGTGTCCTCAGTTGTAATGGTTCTTTCACCAGCTCCGTAAATATTTCAGTTAGCTTCTACTTAACTGTTAATTTCTCTGCCTATTAGTGTGACCTCAGGTGCTTACACGTTACAAATGTTCTAAAGAAGTGGCACAGCTTTGTACAACATTAGTGTAGATTATGTGTTCAGATCTCCAGGGCAGAATTTTCTTCTAGAGCAAATAGCTAAGGACCAAGGAAGAGGCTACATCCTTGTAGTTTTCAGTCCTTGAACTAAAACTCTTATTTATAAGGTAAATTTCTCAGCATCTTGTTTAATTAAAATCAGAAGAATAAACATGAACACACAAATGATAAGGGTTCCCCCTCCACTCCTCCCTATACCTCCCCACCTCAAGCTGCCTGATATATTTAACCACCTTTATTTAATATGTTGTTTTGCTCTGGCAGCGGCTACCAACACCAAGGCTACGACCTCGACCTCTTAGCTTAAAGGTTTCTTCAGAATGTTGAAAAAAAAACAATAAAAACGAAGATGGCGGAAACACAGATTTTGGCTAATAGCATCAGTTTATTTTTAATGATGGAAAAGATCAATAAGATAACTGGGAAAGAGAGATTTGCTTCTGGGCTTACTTGTAAGTAGAAATAGAGTAAGCGAATTTTTGGACTAAAATATACAGTTACCTAAAATATAACCATTAAATGGTTATGAAGTAAAGGGAATTTTTTTTTTTTTTTTTTTTTGTCCAGTAGCTAGCCTAAGAGAATACAATTTCTAACTGACAAGGCTTGTTGAAAGGCGGCTTATTCCATAATCAACAGCTTTCCAATAAACTCATAGACCTCTATCCTCTGCAGCTGGAGAGTCTCTCTGGCTATTGTTACTCCAAATAACGTGGTAAAATGCAAGTAGCCACTCAAGTTATGTTTTGTTGGAGCCTACATTTTTGCATAAGGACTTAGAAACCAATTCAAAATTGAATTCTGTTGAGAGTCAAAGCTAATAGAAGTGAGTGAAAAAAATATAAATCAGTTTTGACAATCACTGACATGAAGGTTTTGTGCTCTGATTACAGCCCTGCTCACTTCGCAGCTTAACAAGGAATTGAGCTGCCGTGGGAATTTTTGGCATTAAGCATCATAGATTAGGATCAAGACATAAAAAGTCAGGTTGAATCTGTAAGCCTTTTAAGAATCTGCAATCATTGACCCTTAAAAATAAAATGGCTGGGCTGGGTGTGGTGGCTCACGCCTATAATCCCAGCACTTTGGGAGGCCGAGGTGGGTGGATCATGAGGTCAGGAGTTCAAGACCAGCCTGGCCAAGATGGTGAAACCCCATCTCTACCAAAGATACAAAAAAATTAGTTGGGCATGGTGGCGGGTGCCCGTAATCCCAGCTGCTTGGAGGCTGAGGGATAGAATTGTTTGAACCTGGGAGGTGGAGGTGGCAGTTAGCGGAGATTGCACCACTGCACTCCAGCCTGGGTGACAGAGTGAGACTCAGTCTCAAAATAAATAAATAAATAAATAAATAAATAAATAAATAAAGGCTGTATCCTGAATGTTTCCTTTTATTTTTATTTTTATTTATATGGTGTACTTTTAGAGATAGAGTCTAGTTTTATTCCCTAGGCTGAAGTGCAGTGGTGTAATCATAGCTCACTCTAACCTCGAACTCCTGGGCTCAAGTGATCCTCCCATCTCAGCCTCATGAGTCGTTGGGATTACAGGTGCATGCCACCACACCTGGCTAATTTTGTTTTTTATTTTTATTTTTGTAAAGATGGGGTCTCGCTGTGTTGCTCAGGCTGGTCTCAAACACCTGGGCTTAAGCAATCCTTTCAATGTGGCTTTCCAAAGCACTGGGATTACAGGCATGAGCCACTATGCCCAGCCTGAATCTTTATATTTTAACAAATGGGATTCTATTATAAAATAATCACTTTGTTTCAGTTATTTGTGACTAGTTGGGTATTCACAAGGAGCAAAAGGATTATTCATTTATTAAGCCATTAACAGATATTTATTGAGCGCCTAGTAAATACCAGACGCTATTTAGGGACATCAGTGAACAACAGAAAAGGCAATAAAAGCTCCAATGGCCTTACGTCTGGGAGTAGGGGAAGGAGCTAGACAATCAGTAATAAATACTGTCATGCATTGTATGTGGACGTTTTGGTCAATGATGGACCACATATACGATTACAGTCCCCTAAGATTATGATAGAGTTGAAAAATTTCTATGCCTAGTGATGTCATAGCACAATGCATTGCCCATGCGTTTGTGGTGATGCTGGTGTCAACAAACCCCCTGTGCTGCCAGTATTATTAAGCACAGAATACTTAATAATAAGTGGCTATTACCGGTTTATGCATTGACTATACTGTTCATTGTTATTTTTTTGAGTATACTCCTTTCACTTATAAAAAAGCAAGTTAGCTAACTGTAAAACAGCCTTGGAAAGGTCCTGGAGGTATTTCAAAAGAAGGCATTGTTACCTGAGGAGGTGACAGCTCCATGTGTGTTATTGCCCCTGAAGACCTTCCAGTGGGATAAAAGGTGAAGCAGAAAGGCAGTGATGATGATGGTCCTGACCCTGTGTACGTCTACTTTAATGCTTGTGTTTGTGTCTCAGTTTTTAATTAAAAAGTTTAAAAAGTAAACAAAAATTTTAAATAGAAAAAAGCTTGTAGGATAAGAGTATAAAGTATTTAGAAATACTTTAAATATTACAAAGCATTACAATACTTCAAATACTATAAAGAAAGGGTATGAAGTATTTACGTACAGCTGTACGATGTTTTTGTGTTAAATGTTACTACAAAAGAGTCAATACATTTTAAAAAATTAAAAATTTACAGAGTAAAAAAGTTATAAGGCTAATTTTATAAATTTAGAGTAGCCTAATTAAACAGTGTTTACAAAGCCTACAGTAGTGTCCAGTAATGTCCTAGGCCTTCACATGCACTCACTGACTCACCCAGAGCAACTTTGAGTCCTGCAAGCTCCATTCATGGTAAATGCCTTATACTAGCGTACCATTTAAAAAAATCTTTTATACCAGATTTTTACTGTACTTGTTCTATATTTAGATAGGTTTAGATACACAGATACTTACCATTGTGTTACATTTGCCTGTGGAAGTAATATAGTAACATGCTATACATATTTGCAGCCTAGGAGCAATAGGCTATACCATACGGCCTAGGCGTGGGGTAGGCTATGCCATCTAGGTTTGTCTAAGTGCACTCTGTGATGTGCACATAACGATAAGATTGCCTCACAACAATTAAGCAACACATGACTGGGTAATAAATAAATAAGGAAAATATTTAGTATTTTAGAAGACGACAAATGGAATTTTAAAAAGTAGAGCATATAAAGGGGTTCGGGAATGCCAGGGCAAAGAGTTTTGTGATTTTAAATAAGGTGGTCAGGGTAGACTTCCTTGAGAAAGTAACTGAGTAAACACCTGAAGTTGATGAGGGAGGTCACAATGTAGCTATCTGGGGAAGAGGGCTCCCAGGGGCCGGGAGGAGTGGAAGGAGAGGAAAGAATGGCAGGCATTTGTCTAGGGGTGGGGGGGTCTTGACAATAAGGCTCTCGAAGATCACTGTGAAGACTTTGGCTTTACTCTGCTCCAGTGCAGCTTATTGCTGTTACTTCTCAGGAGTTCTGAGGTGTGGACACTTAATAACTGTTGGGTGTTGAGAAGAGGTGTGGATAAAAAAAATCAGAAAATATGTGGTTATGATAGGTGCTGTCATATGTCATTCCTCTTTGGAATCATCCTGATTCCCCATAGGCTGCATTTAAAAAATAGTGAAATAAAGATGGGCTTCAAATAGGTTACAAAGTGGAAAGGGCAAAGCCGACTGCGGTCAGTTCATCCGCCCTGTTTCTGTTGCCCGCGTCAGGACAGGCAGCTCGGCCGGCAGGGCATGGCTCTGTACCTTTTCTGTGCTGGTCACTGTTTCAAGCTGCGGCTCCAAGGTCCATGGGCAGTTAGAGACTGTCCTTTAGATGGACATAAGTCGGAAGGAAATATCACCTTCATTCTGTTTAGACATGAAAATTTCCCCAGTCTTTGAGGACAAATTTTTTGACAAAATTAATGTGGGTGATTCACACTCTAAGATATTCTTTCTAAAACAATAAAAAATACATTTACTGCTGTAGACTGCTGGCACTAAAAATCTCCTTCAGAGGGCAAAGGGATAGATTTTTTTTCTTATACTGTTATACTTATTTACACATTATTCATGTATGTGTAGAAACTTAGTAAAAAATAATTGTATAAGAAAGATAGTCATTGATACGTGACCCTCAAAGTTGAAGACAACTAAATAACTGAAAACCCCAGGCTTTAGATGAAAAAATAGTCTCACTGGATGTGTACCAGGACCCACAGAAAAGAATGCATGGTGACTAGCCTGTAATCCCAGCACTCTGGGAGGCTGAGGCAAGTGGATCACGAGGACAAGAGATTGAGACCATCCTGGACAACATAATGAAACCCGTCTCTACCAAAAATACAAAAATTAGCTGGGTGTGGTGGCACACACCTGTAGTCCCAGTTACTTGGGAGGCTGAGGCAGGAGAATCACTTGAACCCAGGAGGCTGAGGTTGCAGTGAGCCAAGATTGAACCACTGCACTCCAGCCTGGCGACAGAGTGAGTCTCTGTCTCAAAAAAAAAAAAAAAGAGAACACATTAGTAAACTTTTTAAAAGAACCTACAAATTGTAGAGGAAGAAATAAGAAATTATTATTATTATTGTTCACCCATCAAGTAGTGGGAAAAGAGACTTGGTTAAGTTGAAGAGGAAAAGATCAAAGGAACGGAGAACAATAAATTTGCTGTGTTTATAAAATAATGAGAGTAATGTAAGTTGCATTACAGCAGAGCTAGATATGGAATTGTATATACTGTCCCATGGTGTATCCATCCACCCAGTCAATCAACAAGCATTTTCAAAATACCTACTATGTGTCATTCACTGCTGTGTGCCCTAGAGAAAATGCCTCCTTAGAGAAGAAGTAGACAACCTACAAGCTCTGGGTACAGGATTAGTTGTTAGAAACCCAACATTCAGTAAACTGTTCACAAAGTACGCTTCTGTTAAAAACTTACCTTCAAGCTGATTGCTTCTTACAGAGCACATTCTTACCCTGATTATGGCTCTTGGCTAATCAAAAGAGTTTTAAATTCTAAATGCTACTAACATTTAAAATCAACGCAGACATTAAAGATATAGAAGGTAGCCTTTCTTGATTACAATTAAAATTATAATAACCATATAATTCAATAATTTGCTACTTCTACTGAGGCCATCCTAACATTTTATAAAATGTGTCAATATTGTGAGTACATAGCCTTATTCAATTAAATTTTGAGTTGGTTACAGAAATGAAGTGTTTGTGTTCGTCAGCCATGGTGATCATGTTTCCAGAACCCTCAAATCAGATCAGCTTGCCTGAGACAGTATAACACTATGTAGGAATTGTGTTTATGCAAGAAAAATCTAACCCTTACATTTCACAAAGAGAAGCAAAATACCAGGTACTCAGAGAATACAACAAACATTAACTGGATAAATCATGACCATGGTAGTTCAGGTTGGATACTGAATGTTCGTACAGCTCAGGAATTTCTTTTTACTAGAGTAAGGTGGGCATGGAAGGTGTGGATTTTAAATATCAGGAAATGGAAGCAACAGATAATTTCCTAGAGAAAAAAAATAGTAATGAAGGAAAGAAAAAAATGCTTATCAGATACAAAACTAATTCTTCTGCACACAGTCCATGGTTTATTAAAATGTTGAGATGAAAAAAGTATATTTCGAAAAAGAAAGTTCCCACCTATTTTCCCAACTATCCTCTATAAGCCTGGAAAAAACAAAAGCTGCATCTCATTTGCTAACGCTAGCCGATACTGGTCCAACTGCCTGCAGGTCTGTCTAGAGGGGGCTGGCTCCTCAGCCTAGATCTGCGGCTTAATGGCAATGGCTGTTGAAGATTTGGGGATGGAGTGGCAATTTATATGCTGCATGTTTGATATCCCTGGTCTAGGCCAATCCAAATCACGTTTACCCTCCAAAGCTTTCCTTGATGAGTAGAAAACAAGCTGAACTTCTGTCTTCTAATTCCCTGCAGAAGGTTCTGGGCTGAGTGCCTAGCACCGGAACGCATGCAAGCTTTAGCCTCTTCTTGCACTGTGCACTGTTTCTACCAGGAGAGAATGCTGGTGTGTAGGAGACTGGAGCTCTCCTCCTCCACTGATGACTCTTTGTTTTCACTGAACTCAGTGGGGTGCTGAACCTTCTGCTGAAGTGAGGACAGGAAAGGGGGCGGTGTTACCAAGCAGCAGCAAATTCATGGATTTTGCTCTCTGGCAGGCTAATTTGGGGGTGGAAGGGTGGGTGGGCCACCTGGAACAGGCGAACAACACCAGTCTGCCTCCAGTTCAAAGCTATTTCCCCCTCCTCATTTGTTTCTTTGGTTAAACATTATGCATCGCAGATCTCCAGGATGAAGATTAAACGAATTGTTCCTTCATAACTCAATGTCAGATTCTTTACTTCATTGTATCACTTACGTTTCCAGGGGAAGGGAGAAGGCACTAGCCTACATGCCAGGGTAGGTCGACTCCTGCTCTCATATCATTTCTCTCGGCCCCTGTGACTCTGCTCAAGTCCTCCCTTGCTATTTTTATTTTCCGTCTGCCCCCGACAAGTCTCTGAACTTAAGGAAAAGGAAAGCAAAGCTGAGAAGGCGACCAGAATTTAATGGCGCCTCTTCCAGGAGACAGCACTGAACTGGGTATTTTACAATATTTTCTCATGTCGTAAAAAGGTAGACACAATGTTTTCCTGAAGCAGAGTTTTTTTTTCTGAAGCTCAGAGTTAAGGAACTTGCCTATGGCCACATAGATAATAAGATACATCCTCAAAAGTCTGTGCTCTTTCTATTTATTTTTGTCTCTTGATCTTTCTGTGCTGGTTTCTCTATAAAATGGGGCTGTCACTACCTCCCAGATTGTGTAATAGTGCTGCTGCTCATTTCATCTTTTTGATCATGACTGGACATTTACAAAACATATAGCATTATTATAATGTGCCATTAACATAAAAAGTGATTGCCGATTGATTAGTTGATTAGGGGAATTGAAATAAATGAATCATATAAAAACGACATCATTCCTTAACAAAAATAGAAGTGCATACAATCTGGATATATAGTAAGATAATATTAATAAATGAAAAATCACATATCACACAGCAGCATTTAAGCCTGAGCTGTCAAGGTATCAACTCAGCCTCTCTCTCCTGTCATGTGGTACAATATATGAAGTACTGTACCACAGAAGAGAGTGTTTGTAGACTGACTCACTGGGGAGAAAGCCTATGAGGTGGGCCCTCTGGTCTGTGATCATGGGCCCTTTGGGCATCCATCCATATCCTTCAAAGGGTTTGTTTCATGTGAGCATTCAGAAGTTGCGTGTAAAATATTTTGAATGAGCTAGTGAACTTTGTTTTCTAGAAAGAGAGCCAATAGTTTTCATCAAAACTAGTATAATATAGTGGCTAAGAGTTCTCAAGTAGAAACCGAACTTTCTGGGTTTTAATCCCAGCAACTTCACTTACTAGCTGTGATGCCTCAAGTGAGTTAATAAATCCCTCAATGTCTCAATTTTCTCATCTGTAAAGTGGGGATCATAATGGTACTGATCTCACAGGGTTGTTGGGAGGATAAATGAGTTGATGTATATGAAGCATCTGACACACAACACCCGTGTTCACAGCTGCCACTACCAAATTCATCACCACGATAAGTTCTCAAGTCATCAATGATCTTAAAGGATGACTTTGATATTCTATTGTTAGTCTGATTAATAATAGCTAACATTTACTAAACACCTCTTTTAGACCTTACGTAAATTTATGTACAAAGTACCTTATATGCATTACTTCCTTAATCCTTGCAAATACCCTATCGAGTGGGCAGTATCATTAACCTCATTTTACACTTGATTAAACCTTGACTGAGGTTTAAAGAGTTAAGTAATTTTCTCAGGGCTACATGGATAATAAACACAAAGCCAGAATGCAAACTTAGTTCTGACTTACTCCAGAGCACAATTTCTTAATCAGTAAGGAACAAATTCTTGTAGTTAAAAGACACCTTCTCAAAGTAA
Organism: Cebus imitator; assembly: GCF_001604975.1. Classification (NCBI taxonomy): domain Eukaryota; kingdom Metazoa; phylum Chordata; class Mammalia; order Primates; family Cebidae; genus Cebus; species Cebus imitator. The sequence goes on from NW_016107318.1 coordinate 15,259,288, forward strand.
GCCAGAAGGGATTATTGGCTCACCAAAAAACAAAAATAAAGGAATCAATGGCAACACATTATAAAAGGAAAAGATCACATCAAAGATTAAACCATAGCGTTTGTCTTCTCACTTCCACAAAAGCCATGGGAGCCACAGGTTTTAAAGTACTTGGTGAGCACAGAATATGGTACAGATGTGTCAGACTGTGCTCCCTGTGGGATATGGAAGGAATGGAGATGTTCAGATCTGAGACCCTAGGAAGGGTGAGCAAGCCAGGAGACCTTGAAATGGAGGCCAGAGGGAATGTGGACTGCAGAAGACCACATCTTCAATCAGGAAGCTGACATGAAGACAGGCAATGGTTTGAACCACAAGAAAAATTTCAGCTTCTGGTTGCTGCTAGAGGTTGTTTTCTCAGACTGCTCAGTATTTCTGGTAGTACCTCTCAGTGCTTGCTACATGGAGGGTGCTCTACATATATTTGGTGAAATAATTTGAAGGGGGAATTAGAAACAAAGTCAATTATCCATGATGCACAATGAAATACGCCATTGTGATTGTTAGCCTTCAATAAGTCTCCTGAAGATGTACCATATATATTCAGGGAATGTCGATGGTACTCAAAACAATTTAGGGATGTTTCCTTCTGAAATTACCTTCAAAACAAGTTCATAGGCATCACAAAAAATTAACACATTTTTCCAGTTTGATGCTTAGGGTAATTAATTACTGGTCTTGGCTCTAAATTACTTTTGGATATTTGAGTTACCTTATGTATCATTATTAATGATATTCTTTAAAATGTGTCCTAGGCTCTATAGCAATGAGACAATCTTTACATGTAGCTTCTATTATGAGTACTTTACACATATTAAATCATTCAACCCTCAAAATAGCCCAAAAGTAGGTATGGGAGTCATCCCACTTATAGATGAAGAACCAAGGCACTGGGTTTGCAACATACTAAAGGTAATCAACTAAAAGGAGGTAGAGCCCACTTGCATGAGTAACTGAGACATCATTAGAATAAGTGTCATTTCTATTTCCCTCAAATTATCTTAAAGGGAATTGTATTTAATTCAATTCAGTTGTATGTTGAATTCTGACACGTGTGTGTGTGTGTGTGTGTGTGTGTGTGTGTGAAGGCATATTTCCTTATAATTCATTCTTGCACTGATTATTTTATTTAGCTTCCTTCAAAAATTATTTTACTCTTTAAGAACAAAGCCATTTCTTATATGATATAATGGAGCTTTGCTTCTACCCTAAATGTAGGGAGTGTGGTGTAAAGGCAAGCAAACCACAGACTGTTCCTGTTGCATCTCTGTCTATCTCGTCCTTTAGGGAGAGTGGTCTTTACATTGCACTAGCAGAAAGAGATGAAAAAAAAAAAAAAAAAAAAAAAAAAAGAAAAGAAAGAGATGATCATGGCAGCAATCACCCTGTGAGGGGGCTGTTTGTTTGTCCCATTTTAGACAGAAAGAAACAGGCTCCCACTGAGGTTTAAGTACCTTACTTAAGCAGTACTGCTAGCAAGAGCCTGAGGTCAGGGCTGTCACTTTTCCCACTGTATCTCAGCTCTTTCAGGGGGTGTGTACAAAGTTTCTATTTGTGTTTAAAGAGAAATCATCACAAATGTCCGAGACGGAGAAAGCTAACTTAAAAGTAGTTCCTAGAAGGCAGACCAGATCTGGCTCGGAATTAAAGTCTGAGATAGGTAAGAGAGCTCCAAGCTAACTGAATTCCAACCTTGAGATGTAAATACGTTTCTAATCCGGGACACGAACACACAGTATGCTGTTGGGTCAGAAGGCTGAACATGGGGAAGCAGAGCATGACCCTTGAAAAAAAAAGAAGTGTGTTTTTTTTTTTTTTTTTTTTTAAAGAATCTAAGTAATGAAGACATGAACAGTTGCAGAGTACCAATTACACATCAGGTACTGTTATTTGGATTTTCTAGACAAAACATCCATAAGGATTATTATCATCCTTCCTTACAGTGGTGGAAATGGAGGCTCAGAACAGTTATGGGGCTTATCTAAGGTTACACAGTTAGAAAGTGGTTGACCTGGGCTGGGGCCCAGGGCAATCTGAATCCATGTGATACGTACTTTCTGTTACTACGCACCTGCCTGTTATTAATCCAGAATTCTAGAACAAGATATTTAAACAGATGGCCAGAAAGCACTTGGAAAAGAAGGTGATAACTCTAGATGCCAGCCCAAAGCAACAGGGCAAACTGAACCTATCATTCTCTCTGATAGGGCTTCTGGCCTGGTAGATCCAGGCAAGTTTGTAGACACCCCAAGTGTCTCAAATTCAGTCTTGTTTTGAAAAAAAATGAATGAAAATATGTGCCACAGTTAGGAGAATTATTATATTATGTGGTGAACACAGGAGGCAGAAGGGTGTTATCAGTGGATAGCTATAAAACTGGAGGGTGGTGACTTGCCAGTTCTCTGTTTTTGGCCTGGTCCCATTCACATATTTGTTCACTCACTCACCACTCACTCACTCACTCATTCGAAAGCATTAATTGAATGGCAATGATATACTAGGCCTTACGTCAAGAACAGGGAATTTGGGACGGACACCAAAATGTGCCGTGAAGAATCTTCAGAAGGGTTTCTTGCAACCAGCTGCTGGGAGTGCTATTGGCAGCCTTCGAGGGTCAGCACCTCAGGATCTTCCTCAGCTCCAGAGAGCTAGCTAAACCAAGGGCATGCCCCTTCCTAGTGTGGCCCACATCAGAGCACAGATGGATTGAGCAGTATCAAGGTTATTCATCTTAGCCAAACTCACATGAACTCTGAAGGCTCCTAGCAGTTCCAGAGTTTCCCTGGGATCAGCTTAGCTTCTGCCTCTGCCCACCCTACACCACAGGTATTAGGTCCAAGGTCACTCCTTACTAAACTTCCTACACACTAAACTTGGAGTTCGAGTCATTCTGCTTCATGGAAAACCAGTAAAAGAAAGGGCCTCGCCCTTTGTTTATCCTTTAAAGAGTACAACTATAATCAAGGACAAAATTACATATTTGGTTTGATAAAAGGAAGACTTGTCTTTCAACAATGGAACAGCCTGCCTTCAGAAAGCAGTGAACCTGTGTAAGACACAGGGACATTACTGTTGTTGAAGTGTTTCTGTTCACTACTGTTTTATTGGAGTGTTGGAGTGTTTCTGATAGCTAACACACAGCACAGTATCACTAGCGTTTATAAATTAGTGATTAGAAAATTATTATATAACATTCTGGATTCAATAGGTACTGGGAATAATTTTAAACATATATGGGAAGAAATCCCATTTCCTAATGAACTCCCTGAAATAATCTGAGATTACTTAATTCTAACCTTAAGATGCAGATACAATATAATTCAGAACATAGTGGCAGAAACTGTCAATGTCCACCAATAGCCATTTGTTCCTTTGTCTTTTAGTAATAAAATCCCAAATGTTAGCGGCCTACATGTCTATCTAGAAAAACAGTACATTTCCCAGATTCTCTTGCAGCAAATGAGTCCATGTGATTAAATTATGGTAGTGGGATCTGGGTGGTAATGATGCATGCATTTTTGTTTTCTTGCTTTTTATTTCTTTTTTGCCCATCCCAAGGCTGGTACACAGCAGTACTTGCTGGTGGTAAGGCAGCAATGGCACTCTAGGAAAGGGGAAGCAATCATGCAAAAAATTCCTGGGTTTTTGAGTGACCTCTGGAGTAAGACTCTTTTATCTCTGGACTGCCTATCAGCTTTGACTTTTATGTGGGAGAGAAAGAAACCACCTATTTTGTTTAAGCCATTATGATTTCGATCTCTGATAAAACAGCTTAACAAATATTCTAATGTATACAGATGCCAAATCAACATCTCAGACCGGGGCGATGTTCATTTTTGCCCTATAAGCATGGTATCTTATCAGAAGACTGGAATATGATAAGAATAAGAATTAATATCCTTTACCTGTGAGTTAAATCCTGCATTTTCTTTCTTCCTTTCTGATGCTCTGCCTTGTCCTGGCCCACATTATATTTTATTTCTATATAAAAATCAAGGGCTAAGGCAAGATCTGGACTGAAATTATGTTTGTCTAACTATACAGTAGGATTGTCGCCAGCAATTAAAATCTTGATTTGTCTTGCAGCTGACATTGTCTTGAGAAGTAATTTTAAGATAAGTTTATATTATATATACACATAGATATATGATTCATACATTCCTCCCATTTTCTTTCATTCATTAATTTGACTGCAAACTATTCAAGTAAAATAAAACCAATTCATCATAAAGGAGATCAAATTGGTTATAGTTCATGGATATGTATTAATAAATAAATGAAAAGAATAACTGAGGCACAACTTTATCTTAAAAACTTCAAAAGAAACAGAAATCTGAAGTCCAATGTAAACCGTTTCTATGAATAGTTTATTATTTGAAATTTGCCCTATTTCTATTAATGTAATGATTGATGCTTTTGTAGTATAAGAACCACAGCTTAAATGAAATATTCTGATATATGATTAACTTGTGTAGACCCTATTTCTTTTTAAGTACCTAAAGAAAGTACAGACGTATAATTGTCTGCTCTTTTACCTGGAAACATGTAAAGTCCAAAATCATTGCCATTTTTATCATGGCACCAGCTGAATTTCAGGTTAGGTATCTGGTTCTGAAGATGAAGTGCTGCATATGTCATTTATAAAATATATGTACATGCCCGGGCATGGTGGTTCATGCCTGTAATCCCAGCACTTTGGGAGGCTGAGGTGGGTGGATTACCTAAGGTCAGGAGTTCAAGACCAGCCTGACTGACATGGTGAAACCCTGTCACTACTAAAAACACAAAAATTAGCCAGGTGTGGTAGCGTGTGCCTATAATCCCAGCTACTTAAGAGGCTGAGGCAGGAGAAATCTCTTGAACCTGGGAGGTTGAGGTTGCAGTGAGCTAAGATCACGCCATTGCACTCTAGCCTGAGCAAGAGAGCCAGACTCCATCTTAAAAAAAATCTATCTAGCTACCTATCTATCTATCTATCTATCTATCTATCTATCTATCTATCTAGACATGGGTTATTTAGGAGAGGGCAAGGATTCTAAAACCAAGAATATGTTTTCAGTTACAATTCTGTCTTTAGACTTACGTATATCCAGAAACATGCTCATCTTTTCCTAAAGTAATAATAACAGCTCATTCTTCTACACCAAATATCAAAAATAATAACTATTTAGGAATCACAGAAATCAAAGATCCAGATTCTCACATAACAGGGAACAAGCTGGAGGTGTGGGTGGTCGGAGGGGGAGCTGAGTGTCCCCTGATCTGTGGCATTGCTGGTTTGCAGAAACAGAATAACTCTGAGGTCACTGTCTCTGGGTGTTTCCACCTAGTTTTCACTCTGCTTCCCTTAACACTTTTTCACCAGAATCTTAACCACATCATGTCAATATTTTACTTTAAAAACAGATGTTGAGAAGAGCTCAGAGTAAACCACCACTTTTTGCTGCATCTCAGCAACATATCTGGTTGGAGGAATAGCTACCAGATAACTTAGGCCTACATATTCTACTCAACAGAGGGAATCTCTTCTTTTCTGGATTCAGCTAGATTCCAGCAAACATCTACTATGTTTCTGGGACTGTTCCAGTACATTTGCTTTCACATAAATTTGTTCACTTAATTCTCTGAACTTGCCTTCTTTTACTTACCCCAGGTAGCTTCCAAAGGGCCAGTTTATTACACAGAGAATAAACTCAGAGAAGTGAGTAAAATAAACTGCACAGACATGGCCATAAACTGGTTTTAGACATTTAAGGAGATTTTTAGTTAAAAAGATTGTTCAGTAAGTAAAAAATAGTTTGAAAGATGCCACTGAAAAGTGAAAGAGTATGCATTTAAAATACCGCCGTTACTCAAACTCACAGGTCGATATGTAACTTTAAAATCTGCCCCTTCCATTGCAGAAGGGAAAGAAAAGCTAATATATTTCATGCTTCTCTTTTCAAGAAGATATCTTAAAGTAGCAGGGGAGCATATGATTAAAAATTACCTTAAATATTATTTGCTGTGGTTAGTTACTCTTAGCAATCATTTTGGTTGTCACCAACAGTAGCGATCAAGTCCATTAAAAGCAGTACTAAAGAAAGCATCATTATAGACATTTTTCATCCCAGAGAGTCAAAGGTTTATTCTCAAAAGATAGATGATTACAAGTCATTTAGAAAGGTTAGCTGAGGTGTTTCCTGAAGCATCTCAAAAATGGTTCAGCAATTATTAACTACCCTGTTCGGGGGAATGCTATACGGAGATCACATCTCTCTAAAGAAGATGCCAAGAACATATTAGCTGCCAGTTTGAGAGCCTTCATCTTTGCTCAGAACTATTTTTAGAAAACAATGGTGGCATTTATCAAACACAGAGAAAGGACTGTAGATGCTGGAACTCAGAATTCAGCAACTAAAGAAATTTAGTAGCTGGGAATTGGGGAATGGAAGTGCAAATATTGCAAAAATACCTCTTTTTCCCCCCATGAAGCCTTAGTTTGTCTATAGAAAAATACCTATTTGAATAATATAAACCATACCACACTCATATCTGAGGTACCTTAAAGGTGAGATGATTTAAGTCAACTTGATAATACAATAAAATGAAGGATATGAGTTTCAGTATCGATTTAGACTATGATTTTGATTAATTTTTGGTTTTAGAGCACAGCAATGAAAAAAAGAACAATTTCCTTCCATGTATTTTCATGTGGTGTATCATAAAAAAGAAAATGAAGACGTGTTTTTGAAAATTACTCTCAGCAAATTTGTGAACTTCATGTTATTTCTAGTTGCTAAGTCTGCATCAGAGATAAGTCTGGATAAACTTTTTTTTTCTTTATAAAATTCTTGCAGTAAAGTAAGTCAAAAGAAAATGTGGATCCACACCTTTTCACCATTTTGAAAAGCACAAGACTGCAGTATAAAATAAGTACAACTTTCTCCAGCTAGAATGAGCTTCTTAAGGTTTATAGAATTCATGAAATTGTGACCATATACAGGCTTCAGTTTAAGGAGTTTCTGATCGACTTACTGCATATAGGCAGAACATAGCTCTGCTCAGCCTCACCAAAGCTTCATGCACACACAAAACACTCACCACTGGTGATGGGGAAAGTGCGATGTTGCCTATTGATGCCTTCAATTCATCTACAGTTGCAGCATTCTTAAGAATGTCTTTAGATTGCAATGGTTTAATCTTGATATTAAATTTCTTATGTGATTCTTCTTCCTCTTCCGATTCACTCGAAGAATAAAAGTGCTTTCCTTTGGTAGGTAGAACACAGTTAAAGATACATAACTCTTTCTTTTACTGGGAGACAACGACTCTGAGGCAAGAGTGGTTGCACACAGAGACAGTAAAAGTGTCCTTAGAAAATCAAAGCAAAGCATAGAAAAATAAAAGAGGAAAGGGTTAGAATTTATTGACCCTTCCTCAGAACATGATCAAGGATGGTGATTTTCAAGAAGCAATGGTTATAATATGCTACATTTTTGCTGTAGTTGGCCATTGGTTGTGTCACACTCAGCACACACAGACAGGCACATGTAAGCTTACTCAGCTATAGAGAGAGGAAGGCTGCTTTATGGGTGATCCGCGATGAGTTTTAAATGCATCGGTGTGACATGCTTTGCCCAGAGATGAATTGTAGGGAGAAGACAGAGCTATTTTCTAGTCACTGTAAATGACAGTCATATCAGGTTTTAGCAGACAGCCCAATACCCACCATTTCAACAACTGTTTTTTAGCACATTTTTCTCTTTCTCCTCTCTCTTTTCTATGAATAGATTAAGGCAAAATGTCTGCTTGCTAGCGCTCCGGCTGTTCTCAGTGCTGTTTATTCATCTCCAATATTAGGAATAGCAGGACTTGTGAAGATTAGGTTATTTCATTACCTGTGTGAAATCTGAATTTATCTTACTGTTTCCTGAGAGTAAATGAAAATTAAAATAAAAAAAATAAAGAAAGGATATAGCCGGGTTCCTCGGGTCTGATGCTGTAGCCTTCTTCATCCAGCTCAGGTGAGTTCTATAAAACACGAGTGCACATTAAGTAATTATTATCCTAACAGTGATCAAGAAATTATTTTTTTTCTAGAGTCTTCTATTTAAGGATATAGAAAAGTCTTTTCTTTTAGGAGATGAAGCTTTTAACTTCTGAAATGAATTCTGAGCAATATGTTTAGATATTTACTCAAGGATACTTGGAGAGTCCTCCTACTGGGAAAATAAATGAGGAGGAGGAATCAACTGTCAATGAAAGAAAGCATTCAAACGGAATTTAACATGCATTTCCTGTAAGCCAAGGACTGTGCTAAGCAACATGGGTGTAAGAAATGGAAATTATCTGTCCTCAGGGAAATTGAAATGTATTTTGGTAGGGAAAAATTAAAAAGAAAATACGAAACACAAAACACCTGTGTTAGACGGGGTTCAAAGAAAAGGAAACTAGTGAGGTTTAAAAAAATCAGAGCGGTCTTTACGCATCTTTCAGGACAGACAGGAGAAGGCAGAGTGGGAGCTCCTTCTAGGTGGTAAGGAAGAGCCTATTCAGACACACCAAAATGGGAATGGACCCTGGGTGACTCAGATGGGGAGACAGATGGGGTAATAGCAACGATAACGTGGCCAGAGAAGAAGCTGCACAGTGGGAGATGGGGAAATGAGACGATGAGAGCCAATATGCCAGGGGAAGAGTTTGGACTTGAGGTAGCTACTGCAACTTCTCAGCTAGGGTGGGACATGCTGAAAGCAAAATCTTAAGGAGTTTTGGAAGTATGTTCCAGGATAGCCTTGGGGCAGAACTGGAGAAAGAAAAACAAATTCAAAATATGTGCATCAATTCAGGAAAGAGGTACTAAGAATATGGATAAAGTTATTGGTGGGTTGGGATGAACTGAGGACATTTGAAAGGATGGATTATTGATTCTTGGTAACAGATCAGTCATAGGAAAAAGGCAGAGGGAAGGTTCAAGAGGACTCCAATATTTCTACACTCAAATTGTGGGAGAGTGCTGGTACTCCCAGTTGAGCTAATTCTGAACAGCAGACAACCAATATTTTTTGGAAAGAAGCAGAAAACATAAAAAGGCAGTTTGCATTGTTGGGATTAGAATGATCAGATTTGGATCCTTATTACATGGAAAGCATTGTGACCCATACTTTACCTCACTGAACCACTTAAAAAGCATATGTGAAAAGAATTATCCCATTTATCAAGAAAGAAAATAAGAGAAATCAGATGCCATTTCCCAAGGAAACATACCTAGCAAATGTCAGACCTAGGTTCTGACCCCTGGCGTTTCAGACTATACCCTATGTCCTAGAGGGGAGGAAAACGAAGCATTTGTAGGTGGCCCTGTTGAAGCTGAGGTGATAGGTCTGCCAGTGAGAGAAGGCAGAATTGGACAGTTACTTTTGGGAGTTAATAAAGCAGTAAAAATGCCATAACCATGGAGAGAAAAGTGGGTCTATATACCATGGAAAAAGGCCCATTAAAAATGGATTTTTATTGTCTATATTTAAGGTGTACAACATGTTTTGATATGCACATGCACAGTAAAATGACTACTACAGTTAAATTTACATTTCTGTTACATTCCATAGGAACCCTTCTAATGTGTGTGTGTATGATTAGAGCACCTAAACTCTTAGCAAATTTTTACTACATTAGATATCTAGACTTCATCTCACCTCACTGCAAATTTGTACTCTTTGACTTACTTCTTTCATTTCTTCTTTCTTTCTGCCCCTGCTGACTACTGTTCTAGTCCGTTTCTATGTATTTGACTTCTTTTCTTTGTTTTTTGAGACAGTCTTGCTGTGTTGCCCAGGCTGGAGTACAGTGGTGCAATCTTAGCTCACTGCAACCTCTGCCTTCTGGGTTCAAGCAATTCTCCTGCTTCAGCCTCCCATATTTGACTTTTTTTTTTTTTTAAAGATTCTGCATATAAGCAAGATCATACAGTATTTTTATTTCTATATCTGAAACTCACCATTTTTTTGAGCACTTACTGTGTTATTCCTCTTGTGCTCCTTCTTTGGTTCTCAGAGTTGCTTTTTGTTTTTTACAAGTGTATCAAGGTTATTGCCTGCTAAAATGTGTCCCTGGCTTCTTACTGCATTTAGAATAAAAGCCAAGTGACTCTGTGTAGCCAATAAGGCCCAGCAGGGCTGGCTCCTGCCCCTCTCTCTAGCCTCATGTCTGTAATTGCCTTCCATTGATCCCCTCTCAGCTGCATGTTCTCTCCTTCTCAATGTTTGTGATTTGGGTGCTGCAAGCGCTGTCTCATTTCAGTGACCTCATCGATGCTGTTCCCTCTGCCTGCAATTCTCTTCCCCCAAACGTTCAGCCAGTTAGCCTCTATGTATATGTTAGGCCTTTGCTCAGAGGTCACATCCTCCTTGAGTCCTTTCCTGCCAAAATCAAGTTGACTTGCCTCTATTCTCAAAGTTTCTAAGAAATAGAACCAGGGCTGAAACACCCTGAGTTAATATTAGAAAAACATTTTTTGAACAAATACTACAGGCTAGCAGGTTACTAAAATGTTCTGCAAACAATTAGCTCATTGAATCCTTGCAACAATAACACAAGGTAACTATTGACTTCTTTTTTGCTACCCAGTAAATAACAATTTGAAGGCCACACACAGCTGATATCTATAGGGCTAGATCAGGGGTGTCCACAAGAAAAGAAAAGCAAACACCACATGTTCTCATTCATAAGTGGGTGTTGAACAATGAAAACACACCGACACAGAGAAGGAAACATCACACACCAGGGCCTGGAGGGTGAGGGGCTAGAGAAGGAATGACAGAGGGTTGGGGAATTGGGGAGGGATAGCATTAGGAGAAATACCTAATGTAGATGACAGGGCGATGGATGCAGCAAACCACCACCATGGCACGTGTATACCTATTTAACAAACCTGCACGACCTGCACATGTACTCCAGATCTTAAAGTATAATAGATAAATTGTAAAAAAAAGATCAGGGGTGTCCAATCTTTTGGCTTCCCTGGGCCACATTGGAAGAAGAAGAATTGTCTTGGGCCACACATAAAATATGCTAACATTGACAATAGCAGATTAGCTAAAATAAATAAATTGCAAGAAACCTCATAATATTAGACAAGCTTGGGCTAGAGCTTGAACCCAGTTCTGACAGACTTCATTTCCCTTTGCCCCATCCTAAACATGCCAGACACTTCCTAATGACATGGAGAGCATTTTACTTATTTCTAAGTCCTCTTATAAGAATGTCTCAACTCATTTTTAAAGTGTAAAATACTTGATACAGAGAAACAATCTTCTGATACTCACATATCTTTCCCAATCAATTTCCGCATAAAATCCATTTGGTGCCCCATTGCTTTTCTTCTGTAATAAATTTGAAAATGAATTTAGAAGGAAAATATTTGAATAAAAACAAAGGAACAAAGAACATTGAACTCTTATCTGCATTTAGCAAGAGCTACCAAAATCCAGCACTGGAAAGACATATTAGAGCAGCTTATTAAGGAGCCACAATGGTGGAATGGAATGGTAAATCTAGCTGCCGTGACACTGAAGAAAAGGGCCTACGTGCTTATTTCACAAAAGATTATAGGATACCAAGGTACAGGGATGTTAATGATGGACTGTTCAAATTTTATTCAGTTACTGAAGAATTAGCAGCACCTTCATTATAATTTAATCCTCTAAACCTACAGGGGATATAACCATGTGTATAAGTATATTAAATGGAAACATTTTTACTTCCATGCTGCCATTATTATACAATTAGTTCTAACATATCCAAAGAGTACTCATCCAAGTCATTAACTAATCTTTTAGCATTTTTAGCACTGACTCAATTTTTCTGTAACTACCCGCTTGATAAAATATAGAGGAAGTCAGCTCCAAATCAGTTCATTCAGCTCCTAGTTATTAAAAATAATCTTTTTTAAAATGGTTTTTCTTATCAAATTTTTAAAATAGAATTTGAGGATTAATGGTGGATTTTTTGTCATCTGTGCGATCTGTGCCTTCATGAGCACACATCATTGCAAGCTGACTGGATGTCAGTACTACTCTCTTCTGATTATCTTAAAGTTTTCTTTGTCCCTTAGTACAACCATGACACATAGTCACAAGCACTTGAGTAAGGATGTGGCATCACCCAAATAGAAATTACCAAGATTTTCTATGTCTTGTGAGCAAATGACAAAAACACAAATCAGGTTGGTAATGGAGGGTCCATCCAACGACATTCTTATATTTAGCACATGGAGCAAGGGCATGTCACTAGGCATAGCAGATCTCAGAACAGCACACATCAAATGGTGATGCATGAGGCTTGAACACAGGACCTCTAATTTTGCAATCACAAATAAAGGTCACTTGAACTGCAATGTAAACAACTAATACCCAATTTGACAAATAGGTGGAGAAATAAGCTTTTTATGTGTGCACATAGGATCACTAGATAACCCAGAATAACCATCATCATTGAGTAACAGTGAATGTTGACTGGGCATTCTATGGACTAGCAGGGCTTTGGCAAAGGTAAATAGTGCACAAGAAATAGCTAATGTGTTCATCCCCTCTGTCTTCCAATATACTACCACTGCACTCGAATTTACAAATATAAGAACTGGCCCATGCCTCCATAGATCAGCATCCAGGGACATAAGGTCTGTGATCATCTCCCTCTTTGTCCCACTCCTGACATAGATTATTTGTATGCAGACTGCGTCATTTTAATCTTCCCATAGAATTGCCTTTGTTGAATTAGTGCTTCAGTGATATTTTTTCTGCTTTGAACAAAGGTCTTTGTAAAACCTTCGTTCAAAGGTCATATCAACTCTGCCTACGTATACCTTATGAAGCCACTATTGAAAACTGGTCCATTATATAATTTGCCACTTAAAAATTCTTATTTCACTTGAGAATAAACAGGGCTCCTATTTTCTGTTTCTCATGTTTACTTTCTCTTTAAATTCCCTCTTCACCAGCCTGTTTGTTTGTGACTTCTTTGCAAAATGCTCCACTTTTTCTTAGAAAGCATGTATAATAAACATGTTCAATACAGACATTTGATTTACAATGACAGGAGATCAAAAGAACTAAGTAGCTTCCAGAGAAGTAAACCCATGAATTTTATGATCTAGGATTTTTACCCAAAACCAGAGATTAGATAAATTATTGAGTTCAACATTTTCAAAGTTCTACAGTTTGTGTCCATGATAATCTCATCTTCATAACTAAAGCCCTTAAAAACCAAGATGGTTTATATGTTCAGCTAAACAGTTTACATATATATATATATATATACACACATATATTTGTGTGTGTATGTATGTGTGTATATATACGTGTGTGCACATATACATATATACATGCACATATATATACACATATATGTACATATACACATACACACATATATACATACATACACACATACACACATATATAAATATACATATACTATACATATACACACACAGATATATATGTATATTTGTTTTTCTTTCCTTCTTGACAACATATATCTAACATTGTAGAAAAAAAGGTTTCTAAATTTAAAGACCTAGGCAGAGAGAAAATTTCCCAGTTTCCATGAAAACCAAGGAAGATTGAGATAAAGGGAAAGCAAAACCTGTAGAAACTTTTTCTTCAAACATAGGGACACTTTAAAAACAAATACTAAAAACAAACAACAAATCATAACAATACATTATTTTTGGCAGATATTCAACACACACACACACACACACACACACACACACGCATGGCTTTATTAGAGGAATTTGGTCTCAGTTATGCAAGTGGATTCTTACAAATATCTTTGGTTTCACAAGTGAAAATTATATCAAGTTAAAGCTAGGCCAGAGCCTGGATGGAATTCTTCTGGCCCAAACCCAAGAAAAAACCAATTCTTTGTTGGTTTAACCATTGAGAAAGGTGCAACTATAGTACTAGTAATAGTGAAGATAATGACTCTATTGACTTTCACATGGAAAACTTTGAAGAAGAAGCAAGGAAGAATATCAGTTAAGTGGGGAAACACCACTTAAAAACCAGACTTAATACTGAAAGACATATATTTGCCAATATATAAACAATGATTTTTCTCTTGGAATTGTAGTTACATAGATTTTTACCTCTTCCTTTTTTTTCGTATTTTTTAAAATTAAAAAATCCTACCCTTAGAATAAGTAACTTTTATAACTTGAATATGATTATTAAAGATAATTGAGGCTCACAGTGATGCTAATCATGTCTTCATAGGTATTTTACTTGGTTAGGCATATTATCTGTTCTTAGATAATATCATGGGCTCAGTAGGTAAATATAGTGACAATTATGTTCAATTATACATTCATCAAAGTTCTCAAATTCCATTGGGAATGCCTCTGGTTTTCAAGGTCAGCTCATGGCCGGGTAATGATCCTTGGGTAAAGCGTGTTAAAGATACATGATGTACTCCCTAAATGTTATCTTTTCTCCACTGAGGTAGACTTGTCTCACTTTGTAAATAATTCTATAGGACAGCACTGCCCAATAGAAATAGCTGTGAAGATGGCAATGTCCTACCTGTATGCTATCCAAGATGGTAGCCACTAGCCGCAAGTGGCTATGGAGTACTCACAGCAACTGAGGAACTGAATTTTAATAACTAGTCACATCTGACTACCATAATGTACAACACTGTTATAGCTACTTCAGAGTTTGGGCTAGGATCAGCATCCCTGATTCAATGTCCTTTGGTTAAATACACTGGTTCCTATAAATCATGCCAAATTCCTGATGTTATTGAGATAGTACTTATCCTAAGAAATGACTATTCAATTTATGTGGTGATATTTTTATTATAGCCAAAGGCTTCTTTATAGACAGTAGATTCTTTTTAAAGTTTGAATTCCTGTCCTTTATCAGTGAAACAGGAAACACACGTCTTTTATCTATGATTACTCTTTAAAAGTACATTCAGATGTCAGTCCATAAAGTCTATACGGTTAATTTAAAAATTGGCCGCAGATATTCAAGAAATAATCTGGAAATACCTAAGAGTTTTCTTAAATGGAGCAAATGGAAACTACAGTGTTTTCCAGGTTTTAAACTGGGATTTTACTCACTGTTTTCTACAACCTTTTGGAAATTTTAAACTAAAATCTGTTTCCTTACCGAAACTTTTTTTCCTCCTTCACGCGCACATTCTGCTTTGCTATTGTAGGGTGGTTCGTGTGGGCTGGGCTGCTGGAATTGATTGTTTTCATGTAGAAAAAAGTGGTTAACAGATCTGCTTGTTCTTCAAGACACATATAAAGAATTACATGGAGTCAGCAAACATACCATAGAAGAAACCATCTCTAGGCCAAATCGTACGGCCTACCAATCTTGGCAGGGTTCCTTAAGCAAAGAGTGGACTTTGGGGCCCATAATGAGGCTCTATTCAGCAGGCCAGCTTGGTTAGGCCACGAGAAGATGGGAGGAGGAGGAAGATGTGTCCCAGGCTCTAGGAACCAGGTGGATCTATTTCTCATATAGCCAGCATTTAATTTACACATAGAGAACAGACACAAGGACACACAAGAAGAGACTGAATAAAAATGGTTGTATTTCTAATCTAAGTAAGAAAAGTTCAGTTTAGCTTCACCATATTTTCCCTTGGGTCAAAGCCTTCCTGCAGTCGCCAATACACACAGCACACACAGCTGACAGCTCCCAATCTGTGCCCTTTCCTGCACACCTGTTCAGGATGATCAAAACTGACCTTCTCACAGCAAAGGCTGTGACCCTGATGCTCCCAGTCTATGTGTGGAAGGAAACTGGAACTGCTTAGAAAAAAGTTAGTTTGCCCTGCACAAATTAGAGTTTGTGTCTGGGATAGGATGCATTGTCACACACAGCTGCCTGAAGTCTCAGACACCATGACAGACAGCTCTGCCAGTGATGGGTACATTCAACCAGTGGGGAGGAAGGCCCACCTTCATGCATGCAGCCCTGCCGCGAAGCCTCTATAGGTTAAACCTCAGAAGCATTGCCACCAGAGATGAGCTTCGTTAGATTTTGAGAAACTGGCATTAAATTAACAACAGTACATTAAAGCTTGTGTTTACCAAGTAGTTTATAAGCACTAGGTAGGTGCACCACCACCTGTAGTTTGTGGAACTACATTAATGAAAACATACGTTTCAATACCTGACATTCAAAAGGCAATCATTTGAAAGCTGTATCAGCCAAAGCGGACTGAGTCTATAGAAATAAGGCCTGAAGAAATCTGAGTTTGAAAGAAAATTAGGTTGATATCTCTAAGAACTGAAAGCAAACAGAAACTCAGATAGCACTGGTTTCCAAAATTCAGTGACCAGGGTAAACTTGGAAAACTTGGAGAACATTTCTATAAAACCAGCAGCTGGTAATTTCCCATTACCTATAAAGCCTGTTTCTGAGGAAGTGCATTTATTTTGAACGTAGCCTTTTCCAGAACAGGGCTGTGTTATTTCCTAAGAATTCAAAATTACCTAATTTATCTTTCCTAATAATCATGATCAGTGATATTTATGGCATTTCTAATTAGGTAACAAAGTGGGCAAAATTGCTAATAAAGAAATTCATATGCCTTGGAATGGTGAAGGGCTCGGGGAACTCAGGCATGAATCCCTGGCCTGGGGGGCCTGCATCCCCGGAATAACTGCTGGGTTTATTAATGCAGCCCATACTCATCGTTGCCTGCCATGTGCCAGCTGCTGTACCAGGTGCTGAGGTGCACATTCTACCAGAGATTTAAACTGATGCTGCTCGGAACACAGAGAACAGTAAGGCAGCAAGGGGGCCTTAGAGACAATGAGCAGGGGTTCAGAGAAAGAAAATAAGGACAAGACTGAGAGCGGCAAAGGTAGAGAAGCAAGAAATAGCAATCCAGTCTGGGAGTAGCAAGGATAGAAAGCAGAGTAGCTAACAGAGCTTTGCAAAGGTCAGAATGGAGGGGACCAGAGAACCTAGGGAGGGGACCGAGCTGGAAGCAAAGAAGAGACATAGAAGCAGAGAGTACCTGAGACAGAGTTAACGAGAGGGCTCTGAGCCAGAAGCAAGAGGTGAGGAGAAGCTGAGTCTTCTGGGTCTTTTTTTTCCCCTGCTGAATAGAGCCTTGATTATAGTGTTACCCAATGTCTGATCAATTTCAGTCTATTTTCTTAACATTTCATGGTGAGAACCACATGAAAGCAAAAGGCACCCCAAAGCTAAGAACCTTGAGTCAAGTGTGGAAGAAAAATTCCTGCAATAGCTGCAATTAACACCCCAGTTTAGGTATAATATTATGGAGGATGATTAAAAATTTTTTTTTAACCATCAGGTTTATTTTAGTTCCCACTCCAATAAGCCTAATGTAAGTCCATTTTTTTTTTTTTCAGTAACAGCTGTTCTTTTGAACCTTCTGAATAGGCATCTGATTTAGATTTGAAGGAAGTCATTTTAGGAGTCGGTGCAGACTCCCATAAGCACAACTTGAGTAAATCTAAGCCCGTGCACCACAGACTTTTTTAAAAAAGCAAGAATTCTGGCGGCCAGCAAGGAGTTAGAGTTAACTATTAAATCTAAATCCAGTGGACAGATTTTTCTCCTTCAGGCTGTAAATTCAGGCTTAAGTGGTTTTCAAGATCATCTCCTACTTTTGAATTTAATATAGAAAATGTATCTATAGCACAATTACTAAAGGGGAAAAGCTTCTTTCAATTTTCTTGGATCTCAGCTTCATTACAACTTTGTGGCCTCTGTTGGTAGAAACATTCTCCCATAATGAGCTTTACATAATTAAATTGGAAATGAAATAACAGTTGATGGGAGCAGCCCCTGCATGAACTGCCTGGCTTGTGACCCACTATCTGGATGACTAGTTTTCCTGCCTGCTCTGGGGCAAAGATTTAGGTAAATGCTATAAATAAGTCTAGCTTGACCAAGACTACATTTATGTCCCATGCAATTATTATAGAAAATTACAACAGTGAGAGGTATAAAAAGTCATTCGAGCTATTTGTTTCCCTACAGAAAAAAAAAATGGGGCTTCAAGAAATTTACACATAGCATATTCTGAAGCACAAACTCAATAAAAATGGTCATTTAAATACTTACAATTCCATCTCTATCTGGTGAACCTCTGTAACAAAAAGAAATTGATAGCTATTATGAAAAGGAATCATTCCTGCCTCATAGACTAAAGTACAACAGTAAGAACCATTAACCACCACCCTCCCCTTCCCCAGCATTCCCGCCCCAGTAAACCTGGCTAATGAAAACTAAATCAAAACAAATTGATTGAGTGATATTTAAGTGTGGGATATGTGTATGTGGGAAGGAAATTCTCATTAAAAACTTGCAGCACAAGTGGGTAGGGTAGTGCATTGGTCCACTTTTGAGAGGAGAGTTCATTAAGGAGACTGTCCCAGCCTAGCTGGCTCCATTTAAAACTATCACGAGGCAAATAAACCAATTTACTCTCTCATCTGTGTATTTTTAAGAGATGGGGTCTCGCTATGTTGCCCAGGCTGGCATGCAGTGGCTATTCACAGGCATAATCAAAAGCATACTACAGCCTTGAACTGCTGGGCTCCTGTGAACCTATGCCTCAGCCTCCCGAGAAGCTGGGATTGCAGGAGCCCAGCCCTTGTATCTTCTGTGAATGGTCCAGAATTGCCTCTTTGTGATAAAACTTCTGCAGTATTTTTTCAACTTTATTTTGAAAATTGTTACTTTCCCCCATATTTCCATGTTTACCTCTCCTTCCGTTATAGAGGAGCAGGAAATGGAGAACAACATTTTGCTAAATGGCTCGCTCTGATGACTAAAGCCCAGGGCAGCTACTCTACGGTGGCACTGTGCTACAGTGGTCGAGAGCAAGGGCTTTAGAGTAAGAGGAAGCTGGGTGTCCAAACAGTCCTGTGACCTTGAACACTTAAGCTCTCTAAGCCAGTTTAAACAAGATAATATATAGAAAGAGCTTACAGTAGTTCCTAACACAGAGTATTAAAACTATGAGTTGATTATAATTTCTTTTCTCTTCACTAGGAACACAAAACTGCCACTTGCAGCCGCACTGGACTTTAGAGCAGTGTAGGAGGGGTATTACAGGTATTTTAGGAAACTGGATGAGAGGAGCAGAGGGAGAAACTAGAAGGTAATCACTGTAATTTTATAACTTTCCATTTTAATTCAGTTTTTAAGAGGCTAAAAAAATACAGGGATATGTATTACACTTGGAAAGGGACCTGCATTATTTGGAAGAAAACCTTAATAAGTGCTTGAGGTGGACTGTGATGTCTTGAGGAGTCTGGCGTTTGGTTGGAACTGTTCTTCAGAAGGTGTGACCAGGTAAGAAAATTATTGCTCATGGCAGAAAGTCAATCAAAGGAGAAAGAGAGAGAAAGCAATGCAGAGTTGGTGGGATGCCATCTGGACTCCAAGGTGTGATTCCTTCTCTACCAACACCCCTTCAAAATTAGCAGAATATTCTACTTGGATGATAATACACTTGACAGAGTGCATCATTTTTCACAAAGAGTGAGTTCTGTGTCCACACAGATGCAAAGGTAAATCAGTGATACAGAGGCAAGAAATAGAGAAGATCTTGATATTGAAAGACCATGGGAATTGACAGAAATGTTGGGACTTTTGAAGATTATCTGGAAATTAACCAGTTTGAAAAAATGGTATTTAAAATAGAACGATAGGAAGAATCTTGGCTGACAAAAGTGCTTGTAATGAACTAAGTGCTTGGTTAGGACCAAGAGATAAAAATAATGAAGACACGTTCGTCGCAAAGAGAATAAAGTTGGCTAGTAAATCCAGTGGGTTATCATGGTCATAGTAAGCCCAGGGTAGAAGGAGGGCACTGAGGATAGGTACCAATCCATACTCATCAAAACCAATTCTCTTTTTATATCTGTATACTGAGTATGTCTTTCTCTTTTTTTCTGAGATGGAGTTTTGCTCTTGTCACCCAGGCTGGAATGTAATGGTGCAATCTTGCCTCACTGCAACCTCTGCCTCCCAGGTTCAAGTGATTCTTCTGCCTCAGTTTCCAAAGTAGCTGGGATTACAGGCATAAGCCACTATGCCTAGCTAATTCTGTATTTTTAGTAGAGAAGTGGTTTCACTATGTTAGCCAGGCTGGTCTTGAACTCCTGACCTCAGGTGATCCACCTACCTCAGCTTCCCAAAGTGCTGGGATTACAGGCATGAGCCACTGTGCCTGGCCAACATACTGAGTATTTCTTACTAGGACTTCAACTTACTAGGACTTAATATCTATATATATGAGTATTTCTTACTAGGACTTCAACCTCTGCTAGCAGAGCTGAGAGAGAGGAGACTGCATTAACTTTTGGGTAGGATGTGTTCAGAGTCACTGATCCATGTGGGGATCCTTTGGGAACAACAAGAAATAGATGCGCCAGAAGCTCAGAGATTGGCCTGGCTGTGGTGGTGTCCACTGTGGATTCAGGTATAAGGTCTTATCAGTAGGGGATCTTAAATGGGAGGCATCGATCTCATGCTGATTGCAGCTGTTGGGATGGTCTTAACAATTTTTAATCAGAGAAATTGTGATTGTATAGCAGCATTGGAGTCCTATTCTGATCCTTTGTCTTCTCTACTGATGGAAATGTGGCTCATGTGTCCTAAGGAATCAGTGAGCATGGTGGCTAAGGGTACTGGCTCCAGTGCCAGACTACCTGGGATCAACCAATATAGATCTCTTAGCTGCAGAAACTTGGGCAAGTTACTTCACTTCTTTGTTTCTCAGTTTCCTCATCTATAAAATAGCCATCATAACAGCATATATACCACACAGAGCTATTAGAGGATGCAATGAGCTGACGTAAATGAAGAACCTGAAACAGTACCTAGGACATAGTAAATGCTTACTAAGTGTTTTCTAGAATAATAATTTTTATGCAATATGACCCAGGACAGGGAGTGAAGAGATTTTAGCAGCCTCAGACACTTGGGCATACATTCTAATTTCACTTCCTAACCCCCTCTAATGAGGTTTTATGTTGTATTTTAAAATGAATTTTTTCTTGGCAGACTTACTGTATTTGCTGATTTCTATTTTTAAAAGGATCCCTAAAATGCAATAAAATATACATTTAAAAAACTACTAATGAAGTATTAATATTTTAATTCCAAATATACACACACACACACAAAAGAATCATCTACCATGGACTTTTGGCATCTATTTTAAAGTTTCAGTTACCTTTTGTAACTACTGTCTTTTTTTTTTTTTTTTTTTTTTAACCCTCCTGTCTGTCTGGATTTTAATTCTACCCATTGACGTTTTCTCTTTTGGGTGATGAAAGCACAGACATTGGATTTTAGACTAGGATATGGGCTCCAAGTCTCAGTTTTTGGGTAGCCTTCAAAATGTTACTTAACCCCTTTTGGCACTGATATCTCATCCTTAAAATTGATGTAATACTACTAACCTTATTGAATTACTGGGAAGACTAAAAATGTTACTAGTGCAACATATGTCCTACACAAGGCCTGCCACTTAGCACAATCTCTCTCCCTTCCTCTTTCTATCAGCTGCTGTAATGATGATTAAATCAGAAAGCTCTGGTCCTAACCCCACTGTATATCTAAGGAGGTTCAATCAGCTGAAGTTGGTGCTGGTGTCTACGCTAGGAGGTTGCTTAGCAACCCATAGTGAGTCGTAACAGCGCTGTAAACAGTTTGCATCAACAAGGCTTCAGTGATCGCAGACAAACACAAGCATTTACTAAAGCTGAAGGGACAGCAAATTGCTAGAGCACTTTCCCAACCCCTTTGCATTTATCCTGATTTCTTTTCCAAGAATGATATGTGATCCAATTAGAGAGTTAATGAAAGCATTAGGGAGTTCATAAAAAGCAAAGGCTTATATTAAACATACTAAACAGCTTGTCCTTTGACCATCACTGATGGTGGAACCAGCTTACATCTGTTTTGCTACCACGTAAGTAATTTGGGACGCTCAAATGATAAAAAGTTAAGGAAGGACACTTGGGATTCTATAAACAAATGTCTCGTTAGAGTGCATCAGATAGCCGTGAGGAATCACTCAGTTATTTTCATAACTTGAGAAACAGTGATGGAAGAGCAGTGCTTTAGCCATTTGTAAATTAGTTCAGCCTGCCCCAGAGAGGTTGTTCAACCTCTTTTCTCTGTCAAGAGATTTTTTTCCTAACTTTCCTCACATACCAGAAATCTCTGGTGCAGTCAGTTACAGACATCATCTTCATTCAGAAATGGATTTGGTTTCTGTTAATGATGTTCTCCTGAGATCCATCGAGTAGCATCCCCCACAACACCTAGCACATTGCAGGTGGTCACTATACGATCCTATAATGCCTTCCCTTATACGACTCGTATAGCGTCTGGCCCTTTAGAGAAATTAGATTCCATCTGTGCAAATTTCTTTGTTGTTGTTTACAGGGGTGGAAACTGAGGCCCAGCAAGGAAAAGGGTAATTCCCAAAGCCATGGAGTTCTGGCAGTGCTGGGACTACAGCCCGATCTCCTCAGCTAGTGACGGCACTACCGTATAGCCTGAGTGGCAAATGTTTAGAAAATGGCAAACTTCTTAAGAAACAATGTAAATTGTATAATCCTCAGAAAAATATTCCTAACTTAATTATTGGAAAAAATTTGCAGGACAACAGTAATTTCCATGAAATTCCAGCAAATGTAATTTCCATGAAATAAATAGTTACAAAAGAAATTGCACAAAGAAAATATAAGAACTTAATATTTGGCATCTAGACAAAAATAACTTTGTTCCCCCAATCCTTTATACTCTTTGGCTTAAAAACTTTCAAGGTTTCAAGGTGGCCCACTGCCTATGGGAGTAGCCCACACACCTCAGCCTGCTACTTAAGGCCCTTCCTATCTGGAACTGGTCTCCTTTCCAGCCTTGCCTTCCATTGTCACCTTTACCTGTAACCCCCAAGTAGACAAACTGCCCATTTGTCTTGTCGGTATATGCCTAGTGGACTTTTCTACTTTTCTGCTTTTGCTTTTGTTGTTCCCTTTGCATAAAATATACATCCTCATCTTGAAGGCCGAGCTCGAGTCTCCTCCCTCCCTGAAGTGTCACTTATCATCAGTCCAAATATGAGCTTTTTCACCCTCAGATTCCCATGAAATCCCATCTTAGTTGCTTGTAAGGAGCTTACCACGTATTAATTTGTATCAGTAATATGAAAAGTACCAGCAGCTGCCATTTGCTGAGCATTTACTAAGTATTAGATACCATATTAGGCATTTCAAATATGTTACCACATTAGTTGTATAAATAATACTTTAATTTGTGTAGTAGATATTTCATCTCATGAATCATAAACTCTCAAAGGACAAGGGCCCAGGGAAATACTCGGCATCTTGTGATAAAATTTAGGCATGATAAAGAGATACAGAATGAAAAGCTAAAGGTGAGAATGTGGCTTTCTTGATGTTCACCTGTACCCAAACAACTATTGCTTTTCCCATTTTCTAACTTTCTTTCAGAGATTCTAGCCAAATGAAGGGTATAATGGTCTCAATTCTGATGTACGACAAACTACACCAGATCTGCATATCTACCTGGTCACAACCACCTGTAGCTGGATAGTTGTGTTCTCCTTACACTGGTCTTGTGCTGCAGTCTTAAGTTCCTGGCCAGTGGACTTCACGTATTTAAGTTACCTGCTTGGCTCCAAAAGGCATCTGAGATTTTGTGTCAGAGCCAAATACTTCTGCAGGAGAATTCAAGATGGTCAAATAAGTGGAAGGAAGTTAGAGGGAAAAAAAAAACTGTTATGTCATTGGACATTTTCAGGGTCTATCAGTGTCTGTGGGCAATTAATTCCCTTGAACATGATCATTTAAACATGTAAAAGCACCCCCATAGTTTTTTCTGGCATTTGCTTCTTGTTCACTGCCAAATAATCAATCATTCCTGAATTCTGCTGATTTACAATTCAGCTTGTACAAAATCTCGGCATCTCAGGTAAGACATTTGAGATGTTCTCTAGTCTACATTTCTGTTTCTGGCTGGGTCTAATCTATCCAAACAGGTGTTTTGTTGTTTCTTTAGTTCAGATTGTAGGGTCAACCCTATATGTGAAAATGAATTCTTTTTATCCTTCACAAAAGTAACAATCACATTTTCTGCCTCCTGAAACTGCTGGGAAGTATGATGATCCAAAGGGGAAAAAAAAGAAAGAAACATGATAAAAACACTGAACACTTGAAAAATTTTTACCATTTTAGCATAAATCTAAAAACTGTTTATATTGAATAATTACAATTTACTCAGAAATGGGGAAAGCAAATAGTATACAATATCCGAGAAAACTGTGCGACAATCTTATATTGAATGTGACAAAGCATCTCTTATGCAAATAGCTTCTTTGAGGTGGCAAACTGCTAAAGCACTCACGTAGAATCAGTGTCCTTTTCTTTCTTCCGTATTCCAAAGGCCTTCCTTGTACGTTTTTTCAATCCTGTGGGAAAACAGCAAAGGGTCAAAAACTCAGCAACATTCAAGTGAACATATTTTGAAAGTTGTAATACACCATTTAGACTTTAATGTTCAAAAAGCAATGATGTTTCTTAAGTTCTATGTATAGCTATGTGTGTTTGCATGTTCATAGGATTCATTATTACATTTTTCAATAGATATTTATCAAGGACTTCACACTATAAATTCTTAGCATATTAGCAACATAAGGATGCCTGGGTACAGAAAAGATTGCAAATTTTTCTTAGACTACTGTTATTCATCACCCAAACTGGGGTTCTGCCAAGAAGCCAAATCGCAGATTTAGAAGAATAGCCATTTTCAGGTTAGACATATTCTTTGGACTGAGATAATGCCAAGATACAGATCATGTGACCCATATCAAGAGAATTGTACAGATATGACACATCTTTGTGTCCCTTAGTCCCATCTTATCTTTTACTACTTCCTCCAGTCTGTGTCTGCACTGAATTATTAACCATACTCTGAACACACCCCGACATTTGCACTTCAGTATCTCTTTCTCTCTTGTGTGGTCCTTTCTTGTGGTTGAAATGCTTTCCCTATTTTGTGGACATTTAGAATTTCAACTCATCCCTTAAGGCCCAGGCTAAATGCCATTCCTTCTGTAAGGCCTCTCAAACCTAGAGGCATAAGACACTGACTATTCTGTGCTCCCCTCAAAATGTTGCTCTTATATGTATTATGATATATCACCTATATAGGTACCACCTATTCGTTCCTATGTCAATTGCCCTAGTAGGCTGAGATCCTTTCTTGAACAAAGGCCAAGGCTCCCTCATTTATAAGTCTAGATAATATTTGTGATTTAAAATATCTTCCAGGAAGCACCATTCAAACAGCACTGACTAAGAAAGCCCTTTTCTTCCAACCTGACAAGCCAAGCACAGTCTTGCTTCTTCTGTACTTATCCTGTCAAGGCTGTTTGGGTTTCCCATCCCCTACATGTTCCATAGTTACAGACATGGCTTGTGCTTCTGTTTTATTATTCAAATATACTAAATGCTTATATATTCAAGCTTTAGACTTGTTATTGGTGGTTTGGAAAGTCTTCTTGAGAAAATGGATCTGAGAGTCACTGGTATTTCAGATTTGTTTGGCACTACCAGGTGGAACAAAGGGAGAAACAACGACAGAATCAGTGAGTTGATGATACGTTCTTCCAAAACATGTGAGTCAGCCCAAACCTCTCAGATTATCTGAGTCATTCATTATCTGCCTCTTAGGATACTACTGAAATACAGTCTTCAAAATGTCTTCTTTCTGTCTATTTTTGCATTTTAATAGTCACCCATTTAAGACATTTCTTTAAAATGTCAATTTTTTAAAAAACTCCTCCCATATAAAACTATTTTCTGTTACTCTCCACATCATGTGGAGAGTAACAGAAAATAGTTTTATTGACATTTAAAACTACCCACCCATAATATTTAGAAACACCTTCTCACCTTTCATTTTTAATTTTGTTTATTAAAAACTTCTTTCTCACCTCTAATTGTCTTATTCTGTTGTAAGGACAAAGTATCATAGTTATATAATCATCAGTCTCTCCCTACAATTTTCTGTGGGTTTCAAGTCTCCTAATTGACTTCTTTTTGCTTCTCATTTAGCTTTGAGTTCACAATGAATGCCATACTCAGCAACCACTACTGGTTTTTACAGGACTATAAAACCAATGCTATCATCATCTTATGTTTTCAAGTGCTTTATTTCCTGTAACTTGACCTATGAGATAAGAGATAGCATGCCTTACCAAAAATATCAGAAAATACCCACACATTCCAATACTCTTTTTATTAAATTGGTAACAGAATAGGCAATAGTAGTTTTCCATAGACCCTGTCCTGGTTTTGACCACCAAGTTTGGACAACAGCCAACATGAACTAGGTCATGAACATCATGAGTTGTCCACTTTCCAGTGAAAAATGCACTGAATCAGGAGCCAGGAGGCAGAGTCCATTCCTAGCATCAGTTCTAATTGTGTAGCTTAATACAAGCCACATTCTCTTTATGTTTCAACCTCTCAGGCTGTAACAGATCAGCCAATGATAAGAGATGAAATAATTTGCACAGTTTCACAAAATGCCATGCCAATATCTGTAGTATCACTGTGGTATCTTTTCTTTCACTGGAAATCGTGTTTTGAACACATCAAATACACTTATACATGGAATATGAATAGGAATACACCAAACGTGAAATTCTAGAAAAAAATCCCCTAATCAAATTGTTGAATAAGAAAAAAAATGTTGGGCTGGGCTCAGTGGCTCATGCTTGTAATCCCAGCACTTTGGGAGGCTGAGGCGGGTGGATCACTTGAGATCAGGAGTTCAAGACCAGCCTGGCCAATATGGTGAAAATCTGTCTGTACTAAAAATACAAAAATTTAGCCAGGCATGGTAGCGCATGCCTGTAGTCCCTGCTATTTGGGAGGTTGGGGTGGAAGAATCACTTGAACCCAGCAGGCAGAGGTTGTAGTGAGCCAAGATGGTGCCATTGCACTCCAGCTTGGGTGACAGGGTGAGACTTCATCTCAAAAAAAAAAAAAAAAATGTTAAGAACATTTTACTTCTTCGAAAGTGAAAATGTTTAAGATGTTTACAAAAAATGTGAAGAAAACTGAAAGACTAAAGCAAATGAATTTATGAAAGTAAGTTATTCATATCTTAATGAATCTTTCAGATGATCCAAGGAGAAAGCAATCACACTAACTGTGTTAAAAGTGAGTAAAGACAGGTGTGCTCATGTCTTTTGAGAATTTATCAAAAAATATTGAAACTCTTCAATAGAGAGCAACAATAGTCAAGGATCTTATAGGAATAACAAATTTAAGACACTATGTTCAATAATCTATACAGTTTAAAAACATGGTATCCAGTGATTTTCCACTTCAGGTAGTTATGATTATAGTATAATTTCATCTGGAGTGGAGGATAAATCTTTCATCAACTATTTTTTACCAAAAATGGGAGAGCAAAAACGAAGTGTCCTTTAAGAAATGTGGTGACTCTTCTCTTGCCAATATCAAAACAAAGACATCTAAAGGGAAATAATTTTACTGTCTTGACAATCTGGAGTTAGAATGGTTCCCTCCCAAGCTATGGAATTGAGAACACTTTCCTGTGTGGATCTAAAACTGCCATCACACATAATCATCAGATTCACCAGGGTTGAAATGAAGAAAAAAAATGCTAAGGGCAGCCAGAGGGAAAGGTTGGTTACCCACAAAGGAAAGCCCATCAGACTCACAGCAGATCTCTCGGCAGAAACCCTACAACCCAGAAGAGAGTGGGGGCCAATATTCAACATCCTGAAATAAAAGAATTTTCAACTTGGAATTTCATATCCAGCCAAAGTAAGCTTGATAAGCAAAGGAGAAGTAAAATCCTTTATGGATAAGTAACTGCTTTCATTACCACCAGGCCTGCCCTACAAGAGCCCCTAAAGGAAGCACTGAACATGGAAATGAACAACCAGTAGCTGTCACTGCAAAAACCTACCAAACTGTAAAGACCATCGACACCATGAAGAAACTGCATCAACTAACGGGCAAAACAACCAGCTAGCACCAAAATGGCAGGATCAAATTCACATATAACAATATTAATTTTAAATGTAAATGGGTTAAATACCCCCAATCAAAAGACACAGGCTGGCAGATTGGATAAAAAGTCAAGCTCCATCGATGTACTGTATTCAGAAAACCCATTTCACATGCAAAGACACACATAGCCTCAAAATAAAGGGATGGAGGAAGATTTACCAAGCAAATGGAGAATCAAACAAAAAAAGCAGGGGTTGCTTTTTGTATCCTAGTCTCTGATAAAACAGACTTTAAACCAACAAAGATCAAAAGAGACAAAGAAGGGCATTACATAATGGTAAAGGAATTAATGCAACAAAAAGAGCTAACTATCCTAAGTATATATGCACCCAATACAGGAGCACCCAGATATGTAAAGCAATTTCTTAATGACCTACAAAGAGACTTAGACTCCGACACAATAATAGTGGGAGACTTCAACATCACACTGTCAATACTAGACAGATCAACGAGACAGAACATTAACAAGGATATCCAGGACTTGAACTCAGATCTGGACCAAGTGGACCTAATAGACATCTACAGAGCTCTCCACCCCAAATACACAGAATATCATTCTTCTCAGAACCATGTCGCACTTATTCTAAAATTGACCACATAATTGTAAGTAAAACACTCCTCAGCAAATGCAAAAGAACAGAAATCATAACAACCAGTCTCTCAGAACACAGCGCAATCAAATTAGAACTCAGGATTAAGAAATTCACTCAAAACCACAGAACTACATGGAAGCTAAACAACCTGCTCCTGAATGACTACTGGATAAATAATAAAATGAATGCAGAAATAAAGATCTTCAAAACCTATAAGAATGAAGACACAACATACCAGAATTTCTGGGACACATTTAAAGCAGTGTCTAGAGGGAAACTTATAGCACTAAATGCCCACAAGAGAAGTAACGAAAGATATAAAATTGACACCCTAATGTCACAATTAAAAGAAGTAGAGGAGGAAGATCAAACAAATTCAAAAGCTAGCAGAAGGCGAGAAATAACTAAGATCAAACAGAACTGAAGGAGAGAGAGATCCAAAAAACGCTTCAAAAATCAATAAATCCAGGAGCTGTTTCTTTGAAAAGATCAACAAAATAGATAGACTGCTAGCCAGACCAATAAAACAGAAAACAGAGAAGATTCAAATAGATGCAGTATAAAATGACAAAGGGGATATCACCACTGATCCCACAGAAATACAAACTACCGTCAGAGATTACTGCAAACACGTTTATGCAAGTACATCAGTAATTCTAGAAGAAGTGGATAAATTCCTGGACACTTACACCTTCCCAAGACTAAACCAGGAAGAAATTGAATTCCTGAATAGACCAATAACAAGGTCTGAAGTTGAGGCAGCAATTAATAGCATACCAAACAAAAAAAGTCCAGGACAAGACAGGTCCACAGCCGAATTCGACGAGAGTTACAAAGAGGAGCTGGTATCATTTCTTCTGAAACTATTCCAAACGATACAAAAAGAGGGAATCCTCTGTAACTCATTTTATGAGATCAACATCATCCTGATACCAAAACTTGGCAGAGATGTAACTAACAAAGAAAATTTCAGGCCAATATCCATGACGAACACAGATGCAAAAATCTTCAATAAAATACTGGCAGACTGAATGCAACAGCACATCAAAACTTATCCATCATGATCAAGTTGGCTTCATTCCAGGGATCCAAGGCTGGTTCAACATCTGCAAATCTATAAACATAATCCACCACATAAACAGAAGCAATGACAAAAACCAAATGATTATCTCAATAGATGCAGAGAAGGAGGCCTTTGACAAAATTCAACAGCCCTTTATGCTAAAAACTCTCAATAAACTGGGCATTGATGGATCATATCTCAAAATAATAAGAGCTATTTATGACAAACCCACAGCTAATATCATACTGAATAGGCAAAAACTGGAAGCATTTCCTCTGAAAACTGGCACAAGACAAGGATGCCCTCTCTCACCATTCCTATTCAACATAGCATTGGAAGTTCTGGCTAGGGGCATCTGGCAAGAGAAAGAAATAAATGGTATTCAATTTGGAAGAGAGGACCTCAAATTCTCCCTGTTTGCAGATGACATGATTCTATATTTAGAAAACCCCATCATCTTAGCCCCAAATCTCCTTAAGCTGATAAGCGACTTCACCAAAGTCTCAGGATACAAAATCAATGTGCAAAAATTGCAAGCATTTCTATACACCAATAGTAAACAGAGAGCCAAATCATGAGTGAACTCCCATTCACAATTGCTACAAAGAGAATAAAATACCTAGGAATACAACTAACAAGGGATGTGAAGGACCTCTTCAAGGAGAACTACAAACCACTTCTCAAGGAAATAAGAGAGAGCACAAACAGATGGAAAAACATTCCATGTTCATAGTTAGGAAGAATCAATATCATGAAAATGGCCATACTGCCCAAGTAGTTTATAGATTCAAAGCTATCCCCATCAAGCTACCAATGACTTTCTTCACAGAATTGGAAAAAACACCTTAAACTTCATATGGAACTGAAAAAAGAGCCCACATAGCCAAGACAATCCTAACCAAAAACAAAGCTGGAGGCATCGCACTACCTGACTTAAAACTATATTACAAGGCTATTGTAATCAAAACAGCTGGTACTTGTACCAAAATAGAATATAGACCAACGGAACAGAAGAGAGGCCTCAGAGGGAATGCCACACAACTACAACCATCTGATCTTTGACAAACCTGACAAAAACAAGCAGTGGGGAAAGGATTCCCTACTTAATAAATGGTGTTGGGAAAGCTGGCTAGCCATATGCAGAAAGCTGAAACTGGATCCCTTCCATATACCTTATACAAAAATTAACTCTATATGGATTAAAGATTTAAACAGGGGGCCTAACAGCCTAAAAACTCTAGAAGGAAACCTAGGCAGTACCATTCGGGACATGGGCATGGGCAAGGACTTCATGACTAAAACACCAAAAGCAATTACAACAAAAGCCAAAACAGACAAATGGGGTCTAATTAAACTCCAGAGCTTCTGCACAGCAAAAGAAACTATCAACAGAGTGAAACGGCAACCAACAGAATGGGAAAAAATTTTTACAATCTACCCATCTGACAAAGGGCTAATATCCAGAATCTACAGAGAACTTAAACAAATTTACAAGAAAAAAACAAA
Organism: Cebus imitator; assembly: GCF_001604975.1. Classification (NCBI taxonomy): domain Eukaryota; kingdom Metazoa; phylum Chordata; class Mammalia; order Primates; family Cebidae; genus Cebus; species Cebus imitator. Next base: position 15,290,627 of record NW_016107318.1, read on the forward strand.
CCCCATCAAAAAGTGGACAAAGGATATGAACAGACACTTTCCTAAGAAGACATTTATGCAGCCAAGAAACATATGAAACAATGCTCTTCATCACTGGTCATTAGAGAAATGCAAACCAAAACCACATTGAGATACCATCTCACACCAGTTAGAATGGCAATAATTAAAAAACTAGGAGACAACAGAAGCTGGAGAAGATGTGGAGAAATAGGAACATTTTTACACTGTTGATGGGAGTGTAAATTAATTCAACCATTGTGGAAGCCAGTGTGGCAATTCCTCAAGGATCTAGAAATAGAAATATCATTTGACCCAGCAATCCCATTACTGGGTATATACCCAAAGGATTATAAATCATTCTATTATAAAGAAACATGTACACGTATGTTTATTGTGGCACTGTTCACAATAGCAAAGGCTTGGATCCAACCCAAATGGCCATGAATGATAGACTGGATAAACAAAATGTGGCACATATACACCATGGAATACTATGCAGCCATAAAAAAGGATGAGTTTATGTCCTTTGCAGGGACATGGATGAAACTGGAAACCATCATTCTCAGCAAACTGACAAAAGAACAGAAAACCAAACACCATATGTTCTCACTCATAAGTGGGTGTTGAACAATGAGAACGCCCAGTCACAGGGAGGGGAACATCACACACCGGGGCCTTGAGGGTGGGGTGCTAGGGGAGGAATAGCAGGGGGTGGGGGGGTTGGGGAGAGATAGCATTAGGAGAAACACCTAATGTAGATGACGGGGCAAAGGATGCAGCAAACAAACATGGCACGTGTATACCTATGTAACAAACCTGTACAATCTGTGCATGTACCCCAGAACTTAATGTATGATAAATAAATTTAAAATAAAATAAAATAAAGCTGCCATCATTCATCAGCCACATTGGGAGTCTGGCCTGTGCCTCTAACATATCCATTGAATTCAGATTCCTTTAGCTTCTTTTGGTGTTGTGGGAAACAACCACACACCAAAAAGATTAAATATAGATGGATTTTTAGGAGGTTGAAAACTTATTTCAAACTAGGCAGCCTGGTTATAATGTTACCAGACAAATACCATCAATATCTTACCAGATAAGATAAATAAAGCAACAGAGGTAGGAGTCAAGGATAGCGATAATGTCAAAAGATAGAGTGGGAAGGTGTTTTGTCATTGTACTACTACCAGCTACCATTGCTGAGGTCCTACCTATTGCTCAGGCAGGGGTTGCATATGTTGCCTCATTTAAATCTCTTACGAACTTTGTGAAAAAGTAGGTGGTATTTTTCCCTAAAGTAGTGAGCCTCAGAATTTGCCTAAGTTAGATTTTATTATCTTCATCCCTAGTGAGGAAACTGGAGGCTACTCTTACTCCAGTAATCCCCAGAATGTTGGGGTTCTTCAGGACTTTGTCGTAGGTACTTCTATATACTTTTCTGAAGGTGATTTCATCCACTCACATGGCTTCATTCATCATATGTATGCAGATAAATCCTGAATTGACAGGTGAGGTCCAGCACAATCTCATGAGCTTCTGAATATAGAGTACTTCTCATACTCAGACTCCTACAGTGACACCAGATTTCTTCAAAAGCCTCAGACTCTACTTATAATACGTATGTAATAAAAGCTGTAAAGATATGCCTAATAATTTAGTTTCTAATTATTTTCTGAATAAAATTCATTTTAAAATGAATAGTTCTCTATCAACAGATAAATGGATAAGCAAATTGTGGCCTAGCTATATGATGGAATACTATTCAGCCATAAAAAGGAATAAAGTACTGATATAGGCTACAATGTGAATGAACCTTGAAAATATTATGCTAAATGAAGGGAGCCAAATGCAAAGAGCCACATATTGGGTGATTTCATTTGTAGGAAATTTCCAGAGTAGGCTAATTCATTAACACAGAAAGCAGATTGGAGGTTGAGAGAGGCTGAGAGGAGGGAGAAACGGGAGTGGCTGCTTCATGGGTACAGGATTTCCTTTTGTGGTGATATAAAGGTCTGGAACTTGATTGGTGGTTATGGTTGCATGACACTGAGAATGTACTAAATGCCACAGAGTTTTACACTCTAAAATGGCCAAAACGGGAAATTGTATTTTGGATGTGTTTTACCATGATACAAAAGAAATGGAATAGCTCAAGCTAGATTATTCTGTGACAAGGGGGACAAGGATGGGAACAGTGGGAAAGAAAAGAAAGAAACAAGGCAGATTTGCTTAAAAGTTTGTGGCACATGTTATCGCTTTTGTTTTGTTTTTGCCAAAGTTGTCAAATATTTAGTAAAGAAATCAATACAGTCACAAATTCTTGTTCATAGTGACCTTCACTCTCAAGAAAGTAATATTTCCATGAGAATTTACAACAGGACATCCAGCTTTTCTCACTCATGTATCAGATATTTGCAAAAAGCTTTTCATAAGCAAATGCATTTTGTCACGATGCTTGCTTCTTTGATCTGTTCTCCTAAAATCACAGCGTTATATAAATCCTACTAGATGGTGAACTCCATGAAGTCAGCAGCTCTATCTATGTGGGCATCTTGTTTATTTTCACCTCCCCATGTCACATGAATAGAGCATTCTTTACTGGCTCAGCTGTATAAAAGAGAGGCAATATTTCTCAATCCTGTTTTCAAACTGCAAATAAAGTCCCACTGCAAGCTTATAAAGGCAGTTTGCTAGGGCAAAACCTCAATTTTAAAATGAAATAGAAAAATGTTCATTGCCTATAGAAAGGATGAATACTGTTTCATGAAACTCTTGGCCAAATTGGGTGATGATGTAAAATACTTTTCTTATGTGATATGGTTTGGCTGTATATCCCCACTCGAATCTCATCTGGAATTGTAATCCCCATGTGTCGAGGAAGGGCCTAGTGGGAGGTGATTGGATCATGGGGGCAATTTCCCTTATGCTAGTGAGGGAGTTCTGAGGAGAGCTGATGCTTTAAGGGTGACACGCCCCCAACTCCTCACTCTCTCTCTCGCTCTCTCTCTCTCCTCTCTCTCTCTCTCATGCTACCATGTAAGACGTGCCTTGCTTCCCCTTTGCCTTCCACCATAAATGTAAGTTTCCTGAGGCCTCCCCAGTCATGTGGAACTGTGAATCAATTAAACCCCCTTTCTCTATAAAGCACCCTGTCTTGGGGAGTATCTCTGTAGCAGTGTCAGAATGAGCTAGCACATCATGATAGGTTGTAAGTCAAAAATAGTTTGAAAGTAATTTTTTTAAAAATACCTTTTTTAAAAAAACCCTTTTAATTTGAAACAAAAATTAGTGTGTTTTCTGGTGTTTTTCTCTGAAGCTTCCCTAAACTAACTAAAAATACTCCCACAAAGTACCTTAGAATTTCCTGGTTTTAAGAGTATATAGACCTGCAGGAGAAGAAGAAACAGTACAGCTAAAAAACTAAACCATCTCTATCCAGTTTCTTTTCTCCTGAGTACAACTGATAGGGGTTGTAGGGATTCATTAAGTAAACATCAAATTTTGAATTTGAGCCACCTTTAAATGTTGCACTGAAAGGAGAATTGTTTGGAGGAAACCTTCATAAAGGTAACGTGGACTCTATGCTAATTTTAGGTAAAACATCCAAGTCTGATACTCCAAAGAACTTATAGAGCTTTTGCTTGTTTAGTTTTATTTCTATTTCTATTTTATTTTAAAAACACACCTGAAATATTTTTCTCCCTAAAAATGAATACTGTTTCTGTAGATCACCAAGTGGAGATAACACCCCTGGAGCTGAGACCTAAACGGAAGACACTGAGGTGTTTGCATTCTGTACGCAGAAGCTGAAGACCAGACACAAGATACTACTGGCCTTAACCCGCGATGCTGTCCCCTAGAAGTGTAAGTGGAAAGTCCTGCCAATAACCACTCCTTTCTCTTGTCCTGAACTGCTACCATTCCATTGCTAGCTGGTAACAGAACAACGTGGAGAGGCCAAATGTAGAATGCTCACCTCCCTATCAGCCTCTTAGCAGAAATGGGCTTATCACCCACGCTAACTTAAAGGACTTGGGTGGGAACAGAGGTGGGGCAGATAGAACCCAGAGGAGAAGAGCCAAACACAAAGCCAGGTTCTGACACTGGAGCAGGGGGAGCCTGTGGGAGAGGGTGTTCTGTCTTTGAAAGCCCTTCTTTTTTGCCCACCTTTCCTACTCACCTCATAGTCTTGCTACACATTGCTTTTTCTAATAGTTCTTTATTGTAGGGTTAGAACCTCTATATACATATACTGCCTTTAAAATTGTTGAAAAGGCACGACTTTTGGAGATCATGTTCCTGCGGTGCACTTGCTTCGAATCCCCCACTGTGCTTTTAAAAAGAACTTGGACAAGGCAAGGACTATGTACAAAGCCAGCTCTAGGAGTAAACTAGAGCTCTGGAGAAGAAAAGGAGCTTTAGGAAGAGGAGGTGTGTTGGCAATGACCGCTCTTTAGGATCAATATGTAGAACCCCGTTAATAGTGGAATGCAATCCATTTCTCACATATCTCGCCCAGAAGCATGCAAAAGCACACTTCCGAAAACTGAAATAGGGTGACAGAGTAGAAGGGAGCAAAATATGTGGGCTTCCTCAGAATCCAAAGATCTGTGTTTAAAACCCAGTTTGACTACCTTCCAGCTGTCATTTGCAGCAACATTGATAGAGAATCTAAGAGGTAATGTGCTACTTTCCATATAAGATTCCTGTTCTCACAAGATATGAAGTTTGGAGGGACAACCTTAATTGCCTCCCTGTAATCACTAGGAGTGAGGGAAAGGCAGCTCTTGTTTACTGAGACCCTTGCATGTGCCAGGTGCTGTGCCAAGCACTTTAATGCAGACTAATTCTTTCAGCAACCCCAGAAGGTATTCCTAATGCCTGTCTTTGGATTAAGAATCAGAATCGGCCGGGCGCGGTGGCTCACGCCTGTAATCCCAGCACTTTGGGAGGCCGAGGCGGGACCATCCTGGTCAACATGGTGAAACCCCGTCTGTACTAAAACTACAAAAAAAAAATTAGCTGGGCATGGTGGCGCGTGCCTGTAATCCCAGCTACTCAGGAGGCTGAGGCAGGAGAATTGCCTGAACCCAGGAGGCGGAGGTTGCGGTGAGCC
>NW_016107318.1:15295761-15321207 GCF_001604975.1 Cebus imitator
AACAAGAGCGAAACTCTGTCTCACAAAAAAAAAAAAAAGAATCAGAATCGAAGTAAGTTTCTCTTTCAAAGTCACTAAACAAATGAGTAACAAGACCAAGATGTTGAGCTAGGTCTGTTTGGCTCCATAGTCAAGCAACTTCTTACAGAGTGGTCATGGTAATTATTGCAGTATCTTGTGCACAGTAGACATGTCATCAGTTTAACAATTTATTAAAATGCTGCTTAGTGTTTATATAATCATTTTTTGAAAACGAATGACTTTTTCTGATGTTTGCAATTTACATTTCATTGGTGTCCAATTTTTTGATATTTGTTTGTGTATATAGATGTATTAGGGAAGGAGGAGAAGGAGCCCCAAACTATACCAGATGGACCAATCTCAATACATGGGCCTTTGGCCAGAGAGCAGAGACTCAGAGTGAGGGGTGTGCTAAGACCTCATTACATTTTAGGTGGAGAATGTGCACAATGATACATCGAAAACTCAAAGCAGCCCAAAACACATATCATTAAAAAATTAATAGACATAATGTACTGAGTACTTGTGATGTTTCAGGAAACTTATCAGGAACTTTGTTATCTCAGCCCAAGCCATCTGATAAGATGGGAGCTATTATCATATTGATTCTATATCATGGCGCATAAGAAGCACCTGACACCAGGTCGCACAGGTGATAGATAGCAGATCACATTTTAAAACTCCCTCTGCCTGACTCCAGAGTCCAAGCTTCTTATGACTTGGAATATCTTTTGTTAGTCATCACAATTCATTTTATCCTCTTATTAAAAACAAAAAACAAGAATGTGATGTTTTTGAAAAAATGGAGAGATATTTTTAGGCAAGTTAGGCTGCACATTTGTTATATATAAAGGCGGTATTTTGCATGTTTAAATCTTTACACACTGCCCAGCGAACATACAGGGACCCAGTAAATATTTGCTAAATGGATTATTTCTGTAATAAATATAAATTTTCAGCTTGAGTCTTCATTAACTTGGAGGGTTACTCAAAGGTGAATCACATGTAATGGAATTACTTATTTTCTGCAGGAACCCAGGCCAAATATTTGGTCTCAGTAATAAAAAACAGGCAAATTTAATTGCCCTGGGCACAATGCCGCATATTGACAGCAACCCTAGACTGGCTATATCTATTCATTATGATGCTCACTGTATTTCTGTCAGAAAAGATTAAGATGCTTTGTATATCAGCTTTTCCTCTAGGTTTTAAATATAGTCACTGTAATCCAATTCAGATTGTCATCAGAAGTTCTTACAGAAAGACCAGTTAAGATGGAGGCCAGTCGGTCCAATGATTTTTTAGGGTATTTATGATTTCCTGCACATAGACTACTGCCTAGGATATAAGAGATGTTTCACAAAGGCAAGTGCCAGGAAGCAGGAAGAGAAGAGTTCAGTGTCCAGCAGTATCTGGTGCAAGGAAGTCACTCAGTAAATGTTTACAAGCTGTTCTACATATTTGCAATTTTAACCAAAATGAACTGTTTAAAGTTGGTCGGCATGTGGTTTTGGCCTGAATGCTTCACCTACATTTTTACTTACTTAAAGGAAATCCAGGTGATCTCTGTACTTAGTATGCACAAAATCGCTTTACAAGATGATACCTCATCATTCAGAGCTGAACACCGAACCTTTTGGGAGAAATCTTAAGGACACACTCCATTAGCCATAGACTGCAAAAAGGTCTGATACACATGGCAACTTGAAGTTCAGATTTGGTATATGGAAATCCATGCTGAGACAGTAAAATGGAGATTTCTAGAGGGCAATTAGGAACTTCAAGGGGCTAAAAATGACATTTTTTTTAAACAGAAATATTTGGTCTTTTGGTGACATAGAAGAAAATGTTTAAAATGATGGTCATGAAATAGATTTGCTGCAAAAGGACTTGGTGTTTGCTGTGCCAATATTAACGTAATGATGAAGGTGAATATAATTGGGAAGAATTTTAAGCAGCTGATCAATTTCTGTGAAGCTGTGAGAACAGTACTTTGTCCTGATCCATGGGAAATAGACATAATTGCAAAGTATGAGCCTTGAGATTGGAAAGATGTCAAATGTCATCTTTACTACTTCCTAGGACAAGTTTCTTGACCTCTCTGAGTCTCAGTTTTCTCCATATCATAAAAGGTTTTTGTAAGGTATAATAAGTATAAAAACACTGTACAACACCTAAAATATATTGTGCATCACTTTATGCAGATTTTTCTTGCTTTTCTTGGAATTTTGATAGTTATAAAACAACTAGAAATCAGCTCTTTTAATGCATCACATAAAAGACACTAAATGACACAGAAGCCTCATAGTTCTATTCCTTTAAAAATAAAAATATGACATCAAGATTTGAAAATAATCAAAATTTCAAAACCTCACGCTTTCCTTGGTTACAGCAATAAAAACAAAACCAAACTCAGTCTCAAGAAATGTCATTGACTAACATCTATCATAAAAGATAAGCGGGGATTAAAACACTCACGACAAGAAATATAACTCTCTTATGCAGCAGGAAAACACAGCATTGATGAAGCATTCTCTTTTTGCAAGTCTATTATAAACTTTAATTGGTCGCTTGATCTTCCCAGTGTGACCTGAAAGGAGGTCAGTGCTTCTTCTACTAGGGCTAGAGATATCACAGCATTTGGAGTTTCCTGCCCAGCCTAGTTGGGAGACACACAAGTTTTGCATGAAAGAAAATACTTTAAACGCTAGGTAAATTAACTTGTACAGATCAAGGTTACTTTCTTTTTCTCTCCTTCACTTTCTCCCTCTACAGTCATTTTCTTCACACCCTTCCATCTCCAATCCCTTGCTGGCCTGACGATGATTTGTAGAAAGCATTTAAATTAATGGTCCTGCTCAGATAGACTTCTTAGACATAAACAGAAAAATTAAATTGAATTGTAATTCACCAAACCAAATGAGGTTTAAAAAAACCTCCATTTTCCACAAGAAAATAAATTCAAAAGAAAGTGAACTCGATAACACCAGAAATGCTTTTCTATATGCCCTTTCCTTTTTATATTTCATTCAGAGAATAAGGGGCCAGTCCTTCAGTAAAATCTGTAAATTCTTACTACATGAATCATTTAATTGTTCAAGTTAAATTCTTCAAAGGTCAATTTAAAAAGAAAGCTGGTGGCCAGGTGCAGTGGCTCATGCCTGTAATCCCAGCACTTTGGGAGGCCGAGGGAGGCAGATCACGAGGTCAGGAGTTCTAGACCAACCTGGTCAGCATGATGAAACCCTGTCTCTACTAAAAATACAATAAATTAGCTGGGCACGGTGGTGTGTGCTTGTAGTCCCAGCTACTCAGGAGGCTGAGGCAGGAGAATTGCTTGAACTCAGGAGGCCGAGATTGTATTGAGCTGAGTTTACGCCACTGTGTCCCAGCCTGGGCGACAGAGCTCTGTCTTAAAAAAAAAAGAGAGAGCTGGAACATATTTCCCATTAGAATGCTTATGGTTTAATTCTAACCTACTACATGGAGGCAGAGAGGTAAAGTAGGAGATTACATGGTACTGCCCTTTCTATATACCACAGACTATTAGCCAACCTTATTTAGTAAGGATCTATGAAGTGTACTTTCAAAAAGGGATGGAAATGATTTAAAATGTTAAAAATATACACATATAAAGTTATTTTTGAAATAATCAGCTATCAGAGAAACACACATAGAAATAAAAGGTTTTAAAAAGGAAACTAAATATGCAGTATATGTTCTAATTTATTTGGAGAGGCCTTAAAGGCTGCTAGGATCCATGTGGATTGATCCTGTGTGCAAGATTTATAATAATGACCATCAATCTATTTATTCATCTGTCCTCCATCCATCCATCCTTTGGCTATAAATCACAATAGGTAACATAAATTTACTGTCATGAAATTCATCCTGTTGGATCACATAAATCTATCAAGTTATAGTGAACACCTGCTCTCCCTTAGTCTTTCCTCAAGTCAATTCTCTGGGAAAATTAACCCTTGGCAGGCTTGCAGATTTATTAAGGCTTCCCCTCAGACTTTTAAACGGTCATCATTATTCTCTGTCTTTACTTGCAGATCTTCTGTTTCAAACATTTAAATACATATTTGTTGCTCTACTAATGATTCTCAGATCCTAGGTCCTCATATTCACCTGGCAAGATTAGAATGATAATTTTTCTCATCACTGGTCATATTTTCTTTGCCAGTTGTTCAGCATTGGGCATGGATAAAACTCTAGCATTTCATTCAATGCTTAGAGTCATACAAGCTCTGGAGCATTTGGCATCATTATCAGAAGATACCTTCCTCTTCTCATTCAGTGGTCAGTAGAAAAGGAACCTGTTGAGCATCTATCATGTGCCAGAGACTTTTCTAGGCTAGAGATACAGCATCTAATGTCACCCTCTAATTTTGTGCAATTAGAGACCAGTTACTAAAAACCTAAAACCCTCCTTCCATTCAGCCACTGTCACCCACTTTAGTTATCCACTCATCAAAGGGGTATATATGTATAATTGCATGGTGTTTGAGGTAAAGAGTGACATGAGATGAGGTTGTCAGGGGCCAATCACGCAAGTTTTAGAAAGTCAAGTTAAAGACCTTCGATTTTAGGTTAGGTGCAGTGGCTCACGCCTGCAATCCCAGCACTTTGGGAGGCTGAGGTGGGCACGTGGCTTGAGCTCAGGAGTAGGAAACTGGCTTGGCCGACATAGCAAAATCCCATCTCTACTAAAAATACAAAAAATAGCTGGGCATGGTGATATGTGCCAGTAACCCCAACTACTAGGGAGGCTGAGGTGGGAGTATCTTTTGAGCCTACAAGGCAGAGGCTGCAGTGAGCTGAGACTGTGCCACTGCACTCCAGTGTGGGTGACAGAGCAAGACTTTGACTCAAAAAAAAAAAAAAAAAAAGACCTAGATTCTAGGTGGAATGGGCAGTCGTTGAAGGTACTAGAGAGGTAGAGAAAGTAGAAGGACAGGAAAGTGACATCCTCCATTTTTTTCCCTATCAGCGATGTCTATTACCTAATGCCGGAAAACTTCAAAGCAATAGCAATTAATTTGTATAATATGCACTATGATAAGTTAAATAAATAACTAGAATGTCTTCTACCACAACAAAAGACAAAATTAGTGAGTATTATTTTAGTGTTAAAAGTACTACGCTGTATAATTGTTTAAAAGCTAGCATTTAAATTATGATCTGTGTTCGAGTTATGAAATGCAAACTTTCCCTAACTAGAATATTTAATTTACCAGAACAGCTGAATACCTGAACAATTTTTAACTATTAAAAGTTTTCTAGTTGTGACAGTAATAAGCCAGTTCTGAGTTTTTAGTACTTCAGAGTTTTCCAATTGTGGCAATATGTAAATATACCAATTTTGACAATCTTAATTGGAATTTAAACCAATTTAGAGCCTAGAGCCTTCTTTTTAATCTCCATAATTCCTGAACTCAAACCCTCACAGAGTTTTGTTACATTGTCAGTCAGACATGACATCAGATTTTAGCTTTACTGAAATCTAACCAGCTGTGTAATATAGAAAAAAATCATTTAATCTCTCAAGAATACTGTTTCTATGCCTTCTTCATATGATTATTACATTAAATGAGAAAATGGGTTTGGATATATACATGAAATGCTACCCAAGCAAAAATTAATATCATTTATTGATATAATTATAATTATATTTTTAATTATAATTTTAATCGAGAGTTGAGAAATAGTAAAGTGTCATAGCATCCATCATATAAAAGTAAAGAATCCAACTCATTTCAAATGGTAAGGTCTTTCTCTTCTTTTGTTAATACAAAAAGGGGAGGAAAATCCACATCTCTTCACAAACCATCTAACACTATGCTTTCCAATTCCTTCTGCTACAGTTTGGATGTTTGTCTTTCACATCTCATGTTGACATTTGATCCCTGATGTTGGAGGTGGCGCCCAGTGGAAAGTGTTCGGGTCATGGGATGGATCCCTCATGAATGGTTTGGTATCATTCTCAAAGCAGTGAATGAGTTTTCACTCTGTTAGTTTCTATGAGAACTGGTTAAAAAGAACCTGGCATATCCTCCCCTCCTCTCTCTTGTTTTCTCTTGCCATGTGATCTCTGCACACACTGGCTTCATTTCATCCTCTGCCAAGAGTGGAAGCAGCCTGAGGTCCTCACCAGAAGCAGATGCTGGTGCTGTGCTTATTGTGCAGCTCGCAGAACTGGACGCCAAATACACCTGCTTTTCCTTCTAACTTACCCAGTCTCAAGTATTTCCTTATAGCAACACAAGTGGACTACTAGGACACCTTCTGCCGAATAACATTAACTCTAAGATTCTGTGACATCTTAGTTAATTTTTAACAATCTATCAACATAATCTCGTGTTAGCATGAGGCATGTATAAACTAAAGCTGAATCCATCTTCTTCTTCTCCAGCCAGTTCTTTTGCCAGGGTTCCCTCTTCAAGTAAACTGGGGCCATCATCCTCCGAGATGCTCCATCTAGAAACCTAAGATGTATCTTTGATTTTTCTTTTCCATAGCCAAACCATCAGGGAGTGCTCTTACATCTTTTTCTTGTGTCCATCCAATCTGTTCACATGGGCTTCTCCCATGAAGCTATCTCCTTTGAGACATGGCCTCCAAGATTACCGTGGAAAAGGAAGAGAATGTAAGGAAGTCACCTCAGATACTTTACTACTTCAGCCAGGAAGAGACAGAATTGTGCTTATATACTATGGACCAGCAGGAGTTTGGCTTGTGTACCATGTGGCCTCACCTAGATATGAGACACTGGAAACAAAGTCCCTGGCTGTGAAGCCACTCCCCAGCAACAGCTCTGCACTACACAGAAGGGAAGCTTGGCTCTTTGGAAGTCAACTAGCTGCTGTTTTCAAACCCCATTATCTCTTCTCTGCAGCCCTGAGCTCTAGTCCCACATACTTGCCTGGTTCTGCCATTTACTACTCATGTTACTAGGAATAAACTTACACTTATCTCAGCCGCAGTATTCATATCCACAAAATGGATCTTATCCCTCAGGTTAGCTATGAAGACTAAATAAATCATGCATGCAAAAACTTATCAAAATCAATGACTTACCATAACAAATATATATTTTCTAATTTTTATTTTTTATTCCATCGGTTTTTGGGGAACAGGTAGTGCTTGGTTACATGAATAAATTCTTCTGAGATTTTGGTGCACCCATCACCCAAGTAGTATACACTGTACCCAGTTTGTAGTCTTTTATCCCTTACCCTCCTCCCACCTTTTCCCCCCCAAGTTTCCAAAGTCCATTGCATTATTCTTATGCCTTTGAATCCTTATAGCTTAGCTTCCACTTATGAGTGAGAGCATACAATGTTTGATTTTCCATTCCTGAGTTACCTCACTTAGAATAACAGTCTCCAATTCCATCCAGGTCACTGCAAATGCCATTATTTAAATCCTTTTAATGCAACAAATATTTTTGAGAAATTGAATATGAATGTAAAGTTTGACTGCAGGATAATCCTTAAAATCAATGGAATTTAAAAAAATATATTGCCGGGCGCAGTGGCTCACGCCTGTAATCCCAGCACTTTGGGAGGCTGAGGCGGGTGCATCATGAGGTAAAGAGATCAAGAGATCAAGACCGTCCTGGCCATGGTGAAACCCCAACTTTACTAAAAATACAAAAATTAGCCGGGTGTAGTGGCACGCGCCTGTGATCCCAGCTCCTCAGGAGGCTGAGGCGGAAGAATTGCTTGAACCCAGGAGGCGGAGGTTGCAGTGAGCCGAGATTGCGCCACGGGCGACAGAGCAAGACTCTGTTTCCAAAAAAAAAAAAATCTATACTATGACTTACTGAATTCCTTTTTTCCCCAAAAGATGATGGTTGAAGAAGACTTTAAAGTTTTTGTTTCCTTCTTTTTCTTACTAAAATCCTAATTTAAGCAAAAAATTATTGTTCTTGTATGAGGACTTTTAACCAGCTTCCACCGAAGGATGAGAAAGGGGCAATGATAAGACACAGCTAATGGGTAGCTAACTTACATAACATCAGGGAAGAGATTAATGTTTGGTTCAGTAAGATGAGCAAAACTGAGGGAGATTCAAGCAGCAGGCTCACAACCACACAGATAATTTTAGAGCAGCCTGGTCTCCAACTTTCATCCCTTTACTTCGGTTTAGTACACTTTACCAAGTTGCTTCATTAAACGTGAGTGGGTGTATACGTGTAATAAATAACTGTATATAAACACATAGAAAAATAAATGTTGATATATTTATCTAGAGAGAATACAAACTCATAACTAGTTTCTGTAGTACTCCAGCATATAAAGTAGTTTTGGGTTTTTTGAGTATGGTTTTTCTATCTACTTCTATACCAAATATATCTAATTACTTTCTAAATGTCTAGAACAGCGTAGTGAACCCTATTTGGCTGAATACTATTTCCTGAAAATCTGACTCACATTTCCAGTGATGCTAATAGCTTTTTAGATGAAATTTTGCCTAGCATTTTGATTAAATTTTCTGTTAAGTGCTCTAAAAAGACTTTCAGCTGATGAGATTATAACTTCAAAGGCAGAAGGAAAGTAAAGGGTAACTTTAATAATGATGAAAAAAACAGAATAAGGTATCATTAGAAATGGGGTCTGCAGAGAAGCCAAGATCCAAGTGCCAAATCTGAATTAAGCTAATTGTGTGGTGCTTTCCACAAATGTATTTTGTTTTTTCTAAAATAGTCACATTTACAGGAGAAATTATATGCTTAATTCAAAAGTTTGTTAGCATCCTAGTCAAGCTGGCCCAGATATTTCTCCTCTGAAACTCAACTGGAACTGGAGGCTAGTTCTAGTCCCTTCTGCTGACGTGCTGGCCATCTAATACCCCCACACATCTTGCTCACTTCTACCATTTGGTTTAACTAGAGCAAACCTCTGTGATTTCAGCAGAATTCAATCTGTTATAAAGTCACCAGAACCCAGAACTCCTTACTTGGCATGGCATTAGGACCTGGTCTGCTATATTTCTCTTTTTATATGTCACTGTAACTCTTTAAGCACTCCACTCTGAAATCAAACAAAAATTCTTTCTATTCCCTAAACAAGTCTGCACATTTGTGGTCTACGTATTGGGTTCTTCTTGGATGACTCTCTCTTTGGATGACCTTGTTTTCAAACTATGGCCAGAACAACCTTCCCTTTCTCAAGCTGGCTCAGAAATGCCCCACTATACCTGCTGGAAGTTGGATTTTGAAATAGGTTTTTTTTTCCTCGGATTCTTCCAAATTTCACTTAAGACTTCATTATAAAACATATCCAATTTTTCCTCATATTACAGTTTATATTGTCTTGTTCTTTCAGATTTTAAGTCGCTCAAAGGCATTCATCTTATCTGATTCATCTGGTGCCCACTGGTGACCCTAATTCAGTGTCCTGACTGCAGGTGGAACATTCACTATGGTGAGAAGCGGGCTTCAAGCCAAGCAAAGGCTCAGCTGTCAAAAGTGACCTTCATCCCTGTGGGCTATGTGACCAAACCAGGAGCTTTTAAATTAAGACTTCTTCCATCACTGAGACAAGAACCTCCACTAAATACTTACTTGCTAATCTGCACTAGTAAAAGAGCATGTGTCATAAATACAATGAACACCCTAAAAATACAGCAAAGTAAGTAAAGAGGTAGAAGGAAAAATGAGATAAGGCATGGCGAGTCCATATAACACCGAAGAGACCCTCACACTCACTCAATGCCTCTTCCCTCCTGTTTTAAGGTCAGCTAAAATCTTGTTAATCTCCTTTTCCAGACTAGAAAATCAGCAGAAAATTAGAATGAGCCAAGGGGGCAAATTTAAACATAATACTGCCAGAGAGGAAATGACCCATCATACACTGCGGAAAACCAGAGAGCTTTTATCTTCAGGCCACCAGCCCGAAGCAGAACAACAGTGTCTAATAGCTCAATTATAGCACAGCATGTTAATTGATATTCTAAACGATGATCAATGTAAAAGTGCATTTTAAATGGTTTTAAATAGTTACAAAAATGTAACTTTTCATCATCAAAATATAGGTTAAGTTATGTGTCATTATCTTTGTTTAAGAAACGTACTAATAAGAATACATATGCATATATTACAAATTAGAAATATTATCATCAGATATGAGGTTTTAAAAGGACACATCTTAATCTCCCAGAAAATGAGATTCTGTGAAATAAGGAGAGCTAAATTTAAGCTAGCATTTTTAAAATACCTGCCATGTACTTTTCATGTATTATCACATGAAACTCACAGCACTACACTGTGAAGTGGGTAGAGGCATCTCCACTTTGCAGATGAGGAAGACCTCTCCAAGAAGTCCTGCAGTCTGCCAGCATGGCATAGATAGAAAGTGATGAGGCTGTGGTCACATTTAGGCTCATGGAAACCCGAGGCCTGTATTCTTGCCCCCTTTTCACTCTGTCTGGATGGGTGGCTGAGGAGTGGGCATGTGGTATACACAGTGCCTTGCCCATGCACATGCTGAACTCAGCTAACATACTGTTTGGTGATCCCCTCATGCATCCCTATTCTCCTCTCTCAGCACTCCTGGGAACATCTGCTGTATCTGGTCTGTTCTCTCTGGTCTACTCAATTTTCTTGCTAGCATTGTTATAAAGAAAATAAATTAAATGAAGAGAGAAAACAAAAAAACAATAGCAAGAACTGTCAGTGATTGGCAAATGGGAACCAAATATTCCCTTTCCACCAAGTGCTCACTTTTAAAGTAGGCTTCCCCTCTAAAGAATATGAAGAGGTCAGTTGTCAGGCATCTTTGTGGAGGGTGTCCCCTGGTGATGGTGGGGGAGAGGGGCATTACTCTAGACCTTTCAGGGAATCCCTTGTTACAGAATATATCCAGCCAAACAATCAGAGGGCAAGGGCAAAAGCAGTACTGTTTCTATTTCTGAATTGTCAGTTTTATTTTAGTGACAGAGTGACAGAGACGACTTCTGGTTTTTCACTTCAAATCCTCTCAGCCATCAATTTCCAGCCAAACCCACCCCACCGCTATGGTGCACCCTCTACCATTCAGCTAATGGCCAATGGTGAGCCACGTCTGAAATAGCTTGCTGTCATTGTCTGCCTGAGGCCACTCCCCAGTATTTAGCAGGTTTTATTCATAAATAATGCATATGCAAGGATGCTGGGCTACCTGAACACTGTGGGTGATAAAACTCCAAGTCTTGGTTTTTTGTCCTCAAGGCACTTGTCATTTGAGATAACCAAACTGTTTCATTCATGAAATATGAGAGAGTGAGGAAAAGTTTATGGTTAGGAGAAGAGTACCATAAACTCAAGCATGTTTCATCAGCAATTAAGAAGCAACTTGCTTGAATTCTGTTATTGAGAATGAAATGTAGTAAAATTCTTATTAGAACATGGTACAGTTCACATAAACGGTGCACGGTTCCAATCCTTTTTTCATCAGGGCACGTCTTTTAAGATTCTAGGAAAAACATATTCATGAACATGGTATAATAAGTCTTACACCATGTAGCAGTGACTCTTAATCTCTTTTTGGTCACAAACTCCAGTGAGAATCTAATAAAAGCTATAAATCCTCTCATAAAATACAGGCAAAACATATCTACCAATCTGTGTATAACATTCTTGGAAGTTTACAGGCTGCCTAAATATATCCACAAATCCCAATTTAACTCTCTCACTCTATAGGAACTCAATATACGTATTTTTTGCATTAATGTGTAAAAACAGTGAATGATAGATTATCTTGGCAGAGGCAACCCAGCTATGCTGAGCATTATGATGACTCTTTGTCAGATACTAAATGAGTTGCTTAACACCTTGGAAGGAATCAGAGCCTGAGTCAGGCTTAGAATACAGAGTATCTGTCCCTGGACTTATGATGATGGATGCTGTAAGTTACAGTCAATCAGCCAAGCCCTCTGTCATGTCTCCCTCATGGAGCCTTCCTATTTTTCCTCTGGCTTGTCTAGTCATCCATCTGTTTCTATTACACAGCCGCAGTGCTGTTGCTGGACCTGCAGCTTTCAAAGCTAAGCAGAAGGGGGAAAAACCCCAAACTAGTTATTTCAGAAGCAGAAATAGAAATAAAGAGCTTGATAATTACCAACAATGATAAAGGAAAAAACAGACATAGTTCCTACTCTGTGCTAATTATTTAATACAATGCTAAATCCTTTCCCATACCTTATCTTGTTTAATCCTTAAATAAATCCTGATGGATAGGTATTATCCATCAGCTTTTTACACATGGGTAGCCAGAGGTTCTGAGAGATTAACTGACTCATGTAAGGTGAATAAATGGGACTAAGATTTAAATATATTTGAGCTTGCCTACAGGCCTAGTATTTTTTCCTACAATATAATGCAAATTTAAAAAAAATTTGAGACGTAAGTTTGTGCTTCCTGTATTTTGAAATTATCTATGTTTGAGAAACTTCAGATCTTTCCTAGTTGAAAAGATTTGCATGGAGGGAGGAAAAAAGGCAACTTATACCTTCTAGACTACTCAGGTGAATTCCAACATTAAGGTCAGGTGGTCTTGGCTGAACTGCAAAACAATCAAAATCTTACTTGGAGAACTGAGCTTCAGTCCGAGAGTGTACAGACTCACACTGCCTTTTCTCTCAAGACAGGGCTAATACCATAAAGATATCAGTGGTATTGAGTAGTAATACTAAAACATTGTATACTCTTTCCATTCACCCCCAGACACCAAATTATCCTTCACCTGCATGTCCTTCTGGATCAAAAATAAAAACCTTGATGAACTTTCATGACCAGAATACCAGCTTGTCTTGGAGTATAAAGGGGTCGTGAGTCATTGTTTAAGCTTTGTTAGTTAAGGGCTCTGAGACACACTAGATAGCACAGTAATTTTGTAACATCCAGACTGATGCTTCCTCCTATATCCCTTTAAAACACATTTTGGTATAATGGCTGTGGCATCAATCTCCTTAATTCAAGTATCCAGGTTAAAAACAAAGCCACATCACAGTTCTGTAGGAAGATGACTTGGGGGTATCACATCTCTCTTGTCTGCCTTGACAACTTCCCATATATACATTTTTTAAAATTTCTCTAGCCCTTAAGGGAGGTAACTGGGGTAAGGTAAGGGGATTTATCTGGGGAATTACTGCCATAGAGCAATTGCCTGGTCAGATAAAAAACCTTTAATGTCTATTCAGATGATGTCTTCCAAAGTCACACACAGAAGGATGAAATGGATGCTGTGTATAAAGAAATAAAAACATTTGCTATTTGTTAATAACACTAAATAAGAAGAAGACAGTGACAGGAGATGAGGCTAAAAAGATAAGTAAGGGTCAGATCATGGGTTCCCTTGTTCCATGGAAGTGTCTTGGACTTCATTCTGCAGATTACTGGGAAGCAAATGTAAGGTTTTAGTGAAACATTTACGGTGTTAGATTTGTACATGGCAGGGAAGATGAAGTGAAGAGCAAAGACTAGACACAAGGACACCAGTTTAGAGACCATGGTGACAATTTAGTCAAGAGATATGATAGGAGCCCTAAAAGAGGACAGTGCTATAGAAATGGTGAAGTAGAAAAATAGTGGATTAAAGAATTATTTAGGAGATAAAGTAGGAAAAGCTAAATGAATGATTGGATGTTGGGTTGAGGGAATGGGAAGAACCCAAAATGATTCATAGGCAGAAGTAATGGGCTACAGATTGACCTGGGAAGACTGAGATGTCTCAGACTGTACAAATAACCAGTTAACCCACTGCTGATCCAATTCAGTAACTCACGTTTTTACATAGTGGTGATAGTTTGTGGATTGGATATTCATTACATCACATTTTTCATCATCCCAACCATCCTATGACTTAAGCATTATTTTGCTTATTTACTATGGATAAGAAAATGGGCTGAATGAACAATGAGAACACATGGACACAGGGAGGGGAGCAGTACACACTGGGGTCAGTTGGGGGGAAATAGGGGAGGGATGGTGGGGGGTGGGAAGCTGGGGAGAGATAGCAAGGGGAGAGATGCCAGATGTGGGTGATGGGGAGGAAGGCAGAAAATCACACTGCCACGTGTGTACCTATGCAACAATCTTGCATGTTCTTCACATGTACCCCAAAACCTAAAATGCAATAAAATAATGGGAAAAAAAAAAGAAAATGGGTTGAAAAAGTTAAATAAACTTGGTCAAGGTCACATAACAAAGCAATGGTAGAGTGAGGGCTCAGACACAAGTTTACACAGCTAAATGTAAAAAAATGACTTCTTTTTAAATTAAACCATATAAAATTGTCCATTTTGACTATTTTGGTATTTTCATGTTATTTGACTTGGCAATATGCTATGTTGTTTCTCTGTGGAGGAATCTCATTGTCTGAGACGAGCATGATGGAAATGCTTTTTCATTCATTATTTTGGCAACTTTCTTTTGCTGGTGAATTGTAGTGGTTTCTTGCATGGAATATTTTGCTATACTATGAGATGAAACTCAGAACTCTGGTAATAAATCTAAGGAGTGAGTTTAGTGCTAGTAACTTCTTTGATCAGTAGAAATGTGTCCTTCCTTCCCCAGCACCTTTTCTTCTTAAACATCTCATCATATTTAGCTTATCTTAGAAGTATTTTTCCAGAGACAGATCCTATCTATCTCATCAGGTTACCATGAAAGTAAAACAAGATAATACATATAATGGGGATTGATAAACTATAAAGTGCTGCCCAACACATATTTCTGTGTTGTTATTATCTAGTCAGTAATGGAATAAAAGGAAAGAAGACAAAAAAATGGTAGTCAACATCCTCTGGACTCCTTTCTGATTCTTAGTATATTCCCTACATTAGCACATTCCAAAGTTTATCTGAGGCTGATAACGCAGCTAGGTGTCGATTATATCTAGCTATGGAAAATGAAAAGAAAATACTCCATAGCAACTTTTCTTATTGAGATATTGGGGGAAAGTTGGAAAGTAATTGTTTAGACATAGGTCTATCAAAGATAATAATCTTAGCCATACTTAGCATTGGTCTCTTTGTCTAACTAAATTTATTCTTCCATTCTAGACCTTGCTTTAAGTATTTTCCTTACAAGGATTAGGCTTTCTATTCTGAAAATTTATGTTAAGATTTTAATAAAGCATCTCTCAATGTGTTTCTTAGCTCTCACTGTGTTTCCAGTACAGTGTGTAGTCTGTGTGATTGGTTCTAGATTTATATTTTCGATGCTCTATCAGAAGCAATAGAAGTGAATATTCTAATTCTATAGTTCAGTTAAAAAATTCTTATAATATATCAAACCACTAAGAAAGCATTATTTGCTAATTTTTTAAATGAAAATTTAACTATGTAGATCACTAACCATAGACACTGTCCAAATTGTCTCACTCAGAAAGTATGGGATTTGATATATAATTCTTAGACAGGATGTGATTTCTATAAACCCTAGTACACATCTAATAGTTATTAAATAAAAATCTCTACTTGATAAGCACCATGAAAGAACTGAAATAAGTTTTTTCATAAATAGCTTGAGAAACCATTAACATCTTGTCCTCAAAAACTGCACATTCTATGTCTTTCTCTTTTTCCAAGACAAATGCTTGTCAAAAAGCATTAGCTTAACATTTATCATCTATTTTAGGACCGATTCATTTAGGCTTCACCGGCTCGTAGGATATATAAGGTGAACTTTCTCATATCTTTCTTCTGATATACATTTGTAAGGCAGAGAAAAACAAGCACACAAACAAATAATTGTTTCCCACAGGTAATAACTAGATCACACAGTGTTATTTCCTTTCAGAGAGGCTAAAGTTTTAATTGAGGGCTTCATTTTCTAACACTTGTTAAAATTTACGTAAAACAGTCTTACTAAGTTCTAGGAATTTTCTGGTATCAACAAGAGCTAAATGTGCAAACTTATCACAAAAAAAGAAGCTCTCTTTTTTCCCCCCATTTATTTATTTTATTGCATTTTAGGTTTTGGGGTACATGTGAAGAACATGCAAGATTGTTGCATAGGTATACACTTGGCAGTGGGGTTTGCTGCCTTCCTCCCCATCACCTATATCTGGCATTTCTCCCCTTGCTATCTCTCCCCAACTCCCTACCCCCCACTGCCCCTACCCTTTTTCCCCCCAACTGACCCCAGTGTGTAGTGCTCCCCTCCCTGTGTCCATGTGTTCTCATTGTTCAACACCCGTCTGTGAGAACATGTGGTGTTTGATCTTCTGCTCTTCTGTCAGTTTGCTGAGAATGATGGTTTCCAGGTTCATCCGTGTCCCTACAAAGGACCCAAACTCATCATTTTTGATAGCTGCATAATATTCCATGGTGTATATGTGCCACATTTTCCCTATCCAATCAGCACTATTTACAATAACAAAGACCTGGAACCAACCCAAATGCCCATCGACGATAGAAGCTCTCTTTTTAAACACCCAGGTCTTATTAGTAATTTTCAAGGTGAGCCAGGAGACAGCATGAGACATACCTTTATGCTTTGCATAAAGCATCTTGCATCTGCAGGACTTTTGACTGTTTTGGGGCTTTTACATCCAGTATTTCATTTGTTCTCCATAACAGTCATGGCAGGGAGACAGATCTCCTGACCATTCTCTAGAATTTCCCAGGGTTCATAAAGCCCAGAGCAGAGGCTTCTAATCATGGTCACATGTGGATCATGCAGGGAGCTTTAAAAATGTTCATATTTCCATCATAATTCTGGGATTGAGGCCCAGGAATTCATACATTAAAAAGGTCTCCAGGAGATTTTGATGCAATTGCTCTGTGGCTCAGTATTTGGGAAGCTCAGGTCTCTCAAATCCTATGACAAGGTTCTTTCTATCACACACCCCAGCTTTTAATCTTTCAGAGCTATTATTTGGACTTTAAATTTGGATCTATTTAGACTTGCAAGATTTTCTAGTAGAAAATCCATGGAGTCTGAGAGGCCAAGATTCTGCTTTATCCAGACCACTGATTCTCAGTTCAATGAGGTCTTCTCTATGTACACCTGTTATCAGGAGCTCCTTGGTCTGTATGTAAAAGAATTACAAAGATATGCTTGGGACTTTGCATCAGAAAGGCGGGGTCTACAGAGAAAGGGATCCATGTACTAATTTAGGGATATTGCTTTACTAATCTATTATTAGGAAAAACTTTCTGAATCAGAATGAAAGTTGAACTAAATGAGTATTTTTCAAACTGCAGGCAACAACTCAATCAGTCAGGAAATCAATTTACAGGGTCTTGACAAGCATTCTAAAAATGAAATTGAATATGGTAAAAAGTAGGGCTCCTTATATACAGGAAGAATAGGTATTTTGGGTTGTTTCTGTTTTTTTGTTTTTTTTTTTTTGTAAAATTATTTCACTTTTGATTTTTATGTGTATATCTGTATTCTGGGTCCAGTGGAACATGTTTTCATTACTGTGGGGATTAAGTACAGAAATTTTTGAAAACACTGAACTAGATCATTTAGCTTTCTTCTCATTACAGATTGTTAGGATTCGCCTCGCCTCGCCTCACCTCGCCTCGCCCCGCCCCGCCCCGCTCTTCTCCCCTCCCTGCCTCTTTTCTCTCTCTCTCTCTCTCTTTCTCTCTCTCTCTCTCACTCACACACACACACACACACACACACACACACACACACTCAAAAACAAAGAACCCCTCCCCAACTCTGACAAAAATAGTGGACAGAGAAAACTGCATACATTTTCTGAAGCACTATAAAGGTTTCTTTTAGCAGAATCTGTTTACCTCTTTTGAGTAGGACCAACATGTGTGTACTGGAAAGCCAAGCTCTACAATCTGTGTTCATATGGGGAAGTCATTTTCACTGGTAGGAAAAGGTTTGAGCACTAAGTCACCACAAATTTTCAAAAAACAAAGTCTAAATTAGTAAGATTTTACCAAGTAAATAGTGTTCACTAAACACCATCCCAGGAGATCCTTCCTGTTTTTGCTGTCTTACCTGTTCCAAGTTACTCTACAAACTATTGGTGGAGTGAGTTTTCAAATTGCAAACCTGATCATGTCACAGCTCCCCTAAAATCAGCACACTGTGTGGTAAAATCCATAGGCTTGCATGCCTACGAGACCATGTATCACCATGACCTGATCTACCCACTGGCTTTACTGGCTGCTCTCCCTCTGACACTTCACGGTCCAGTAACACTCAATCACTTGAAGCCTTTCTAACAGCCCACTGTTTCAGCCTCTGGTTTCTGAGCACACTCTTCTTTCTGCTCTGAATTCCCTTTTACAGCATGTTCACCCAGCAAAACACTTGAACTTCGCGATAAAACATAATCATTGCCTTCTCTATGAACGTTGCCTTGGTTGCATATTTTAGGTGGAACTGGTTACTCTTTCCTTGATGCAACCATCAGAACTTGTAAATGCCTTATTACAGCAACTACCGTGAGTGTGACTTTTCACTGGCATGACTTCCATTCTAGGAGAGGGTCTCTGTGCTGGTTCCCCTTTGAATCTCTACTTTCTAGCAGGAGGATTGAACAAACGAAAGCTATTCAAATCAACGAAAGATTCAACCTTTCATTGATTTGAATAGCTTTCATTTGTTCAATCATTCTGCTGGATAATAATTTTTGTTTCAATGTGAGTTGTAATAACGCAACTTTTGTAATGAATCTTCTTTTTAAAATTAAATTTCTATAAGCTTATTGAAATGAGCCCAAAGGCATGAGGCTGACTGTTTAACGTGCTTTTCATAAGGCTGCATGTTAAATGCCACTGAACAAAGGCAAAGCAAAAACTCACTGAGCCAGAGAAAGCTGTGTTTTAAATACCCACTACAATGGAGACCAATGTGTCAAATCTTGTAAAGGTTCTATCAGCATTCATTGGACCTTGGGTTTTAATATTGCCCCCCACTCTGGGTTACAAAGATGGTATCAGGGATCATTTGTGTGAAGGTTGAAGGGAAAATCCAGACTCTCTTCAGTGTTCAATTGGAGTTCATCAGGTTGAAAATAGATCCCAAGTGTCCAATTCCCTGAAAGGCAGGATCAGTCATTTAGCCACAGGAAACCTGAGAAAGGGTAATATTCTCTGTAAGACCTCAGAGTCTCCTTGGTTACAGGAGCCTAAAGTTGTTTTAATATTGTTTTCACATTTATTCAGGCTGAACAAAAATCCTCAGTAATAGCATCTTGTACATTTTCCTCGCATGCTCAAAATTGAGTGGGGCAGCTATTAACGTGGCATAAATACTCCTGTAGTTGAATAAGATGTGTAGCATGGAAGTCTATCTTTTTATACTCTATATTCAGACTCGGAAGAGAGAAGGTCTGTGAGGATTTGGAGACAGAGTAGGGCTTTGTAAAAGGGATTCTCCTGGGAGGAGAATCAGGATACCACGATTTAGAACATGCTGTGAATTTTTAGGCATGTCACTTAGCCTCTGTAGCCCAGTCACCTACCAGTGGTATAGATTTGGGAAAGTCAGTAAAACTGTAAATTTCCATTTCTTTGCGTAAAAATTAGGCTGATTATACCTACCTTATGGGATTTTATCAGGAGTAAATGAAATAACATTATGAAATATGTTCCCCTATGCCCTAGGACAGAGGTTCCCAAATCCACTTGATGTTTTAGTAATATTTTCATAAAACAGAAATACCTAACAGTTTCATTCATTAAGTAGTTAGGTTCAAATAACATGAACATTTATGTCCAGAATAACTTAGTAGTCGTTTGAAAAAAATAACAACAGTATTGTATTTATAACTAACCACAGTTATTTACTAATGAGGGGTATGTTTCTTGCTGGGCCCTGTGTAGAACACTGCCTTCTTCATTTCTTGTTCTGCATTTATTTTTTGGCTGTGCTTGCTTTTCATCCCAGTAAGCCTTTAAAACTCAGCTATGCAAAGATATGACATCATC
Organism: Cebus imitator; assembly: GCF_001604975.1. Classification (NCBI taxonomy): domain Eukaryota; kingdom Metazoa; phylum Chordata; class Mammalia; order Primates; family Cebidae; genus Cebus; species Cebus imitator. Next base: position 15,315,682 of record NW_016107318.1, read on the forward strand.
CAGGGGAATGTGTCATGGTGATATGGTTTGGGTTTGTGTCCCTGCCCAAATCTGATGTTCAGTTGTAATCCCCAGTGTAGGAGATGGAGCCTGGTGGGAGGTGATTGGATTGCGGAGTTCTCATGAATTTAGCATCATCCCTTTGGAGATGTGCTGGGGATACCGAGTTATTATGGGACCTGGTTGTTTAAAAGTGTGTAGCACCTCCCCCCTTTGCCCACTACCTCTCTTCTTCCTGCTTGGCCTTGTCAAGTGCTGGCTCCCCCTTCACATTCAGCCATGATTGTAAGTTTCCTGAGGTTTCCCCAGAAGATGCTGCCATGCTTCCTGTACAGCCTTTAGAACCATGGGCCAACTAAATCTCTTTTCCTTGTAAATTACTTAGTCCCAGGTATTTCTTTATAGCAACATGAGAACAAACTAATACATGTGGTCAGAGGTTGAAAGTGTAAAGTACTTTAAGCTCCTTCAGCATCTGACAGATATTACTTCAGTTTCCTTGGAAATTTAAAGCATTCCAAAGTTAAAATTTAAATTTGGTACACAGTTTGGAAACTGTGGCTACAGTACACAATAGGTACTTAGGGGCTCTGAAGTAGATGAATTATCTCTTTCAGGTAAATCATTCTATGATTTATTAGTTTTTATTGCTTTTTAAATACTAGTCTGGATAGAGTAAATGTAAAGAAAATCAATTAAAATCACCCGTTTATCTTGCTTCTGGATTAAAAGACCCCTTTACTATCAAATCAATTGGCTGGTGTTGGCATCTAAATACTGATAATCTTTGATACTTAAAATTTGCTAGTTTAATTATTGCAAAAAGGGACAAATGTCTTTTTAAAAATATGTACTTGCCCGGAAGAACTTACTTTTCTCTATGCTGGCCAGTTGTGCTCCCTTTCTGCTTGAACCATACAGGACTTTAAAGTCTGTTCACGGTTTACAAGCTGCATATGGCACCGCTTTTTCAGGAATGCTGTATTTTAATGCACAATCACTCAATTTGGAGACTTTTTATTTATGCCAGATAAAAACATTCAGCAAGCACGTGAGTCTTACTTAGAAGAGGTGAAGCTGGGAAAGGAAACAAAATGTTAATTCGTAAAATCCTTTTGATTTGGCATGGACAGGGGATAGGGTACGCTAGAAAGCCCCATGCTCGGAGAAGGAGAATAGTACATAAATGCTGATTCTGGGGCTCCATCTTGTATCAATGGCAACTTACTGTTTATGGCTACCTTGAGTGTGTGTTGAGAAGGATTCTGAGGAAATAAGATCTTCAGAAAATTCAGTGCCAGGATCAACCAATGATGTCTGTCATAGACTGGAGCGTCAGGGCTAAGTGAAACATACTTGCTGCATGTTTGCCATCTCTGGCTGAAAATATGCAGTACTGCAGAATATTCCCCCCATCTCCCATTTTTAAGGGGACCAAAGCACCAGATCACACTTTTGCTTAGTTATTTTACTGTTTCATATTAAAACAGAAAATAAAACAAACAGCTATAAACCAACAAGATGTCAAGTTTTAAATAAGGTGCTCAGCCTAATAGAATGTTGGATCGTTTTCTGTTATAGAAAATCAAATACTGCATGTTTTCACTTATAAGTGGAAGCTAAATGAAGAGAACTCATGAACACAAAGACAGGAATAATAGACACTGAGGCCTACTTCCAGGTGAGGTTGGGAGGAGGGAGAGAAGCAGGAAAAATAACTATTGGGTACTAGGCTTAATACCTGGTTGATAAAATAATCTGTACAAACCCCTGTGATATGAGTATACCTGTATAACAAACCTGCACATGTACTAAAACAAATTTTTTTAAAACCAGTTTTCTGTTACATTATTGATAAGTAAGGCCAGATGAGGGAGTAAATACATCTTTGGGAACTGTCCTCAAAAAAATATTTAAAAATTTTAAGAATACAGTTACCTTACATTTGAAATATTTGAGCAGCAGTCTTTCCTATTCTGAAGGAATAATTCCCTTTGATACTTAATTGCAATAGATGAAATTGCAATTAGTGAAATGCTCATTGCAGATCTTTTAAAAATCTTTTGAGATAATTGTAGATTTACATGCAGTTGTAGGAAATAATAGACCCCACACACCCTTCACCCAATTTTCTATTCCAATGTAAACATCTTGTATAACTATGATACAATGCCACAATCAGGAAATTGACATTGATACTGAGAGTGGCAGGAGGCATCCGAATGCCTAGTCTGATAGAGGTGGGTCTCCATGGAAACCCCACCTCCAAGTGTAAGACAATTTAAGGCCTTAAAGCCAAGCCACAATTTAAATCCTTGAACCAGATTGAGAACTTGTCTTCCCATTTGGCATGCTTTTCTCTGATTTGTTTCCACCCTTCACCTATTTTCCATATATTTACCCTTTCCTAATTGGTTTTTCTACACTGTGGTGCCCACATCTGAGTGGTGTCTTCGGTTTAAACTTTTTTGCATACTCCCAAACCAATCAGTACACACTCCAAATTCTGAGTCCATAAAAGGCCCCAGACCCAGCTACAGAGGGAACTTTCCTGCCTTCAGGTAGGGGGAACTATCCCACCCATCCCACATCACTTCTCTACTGAGAGCTGTTCCATCACTCAATAAAATTCTTTTCTGACCTCATCACATTTCAATGTTCAGCATATCCTCATTCTTCTTGGGCATGGTACAAGAGCTCAGGAACTGCTAAATATGGGTACAAGCTATAACACTGGTTAGCCGGGACATGCCAGCTAGCTTGCAAAGTGACTGAGAAGAAAAAATCTGCATCAATACAATACATCCACCTATTCAGATTTCACCAGTTTTATACAAACCTACACAAGTACACAAACCTACACAAGTACTTGTGTAGGTTTGTATTTTAAATGTGGTTTTATAACACATGTAGATTCTTATGCTCACTACCATAGTCAAGCTACAGAACAGTTCTATTGCAAAGATTCCTTGTGCTGCCCTTTAATAGTCGCAGCCAGCTTCCTCCTTTTCCTCTTCAAACCTGTGGAAGCCACTAATCTCTTTAATTTTGTCATTTTAAGAATACAAACAAATGGACTCATACAGTATGTGCCATTTTGAGATTCATCTTTTCAACACAGCATAATGCCCTTGAGATCCATCCAGTTTGTTGTGTGTATCTGTAGTTCATTCCTTTTATCACTAAGCAGTATTCCATAACATGGATTTCATATTATGGCTTGTTTAATCAATCACCCTTACTGCACATTTTATGAAGAGATTAGAAAAGCTAGAAAATGGAAATGTTAAAAGCACAAGCTCCCTTCCAGGCACAAAACCTGAGTGGAACTCAGAAGTTCACCAATATAACTTTTATCTTTATCCGCTTATATTTTGTGAGGTTGTGGAAGGTTTGAAAGTTATCACCTTTAGCATGGTGAAAACCTGATTAATAGAAACCGCACAGTGATGAGAAATAATGCGTTTTCAGCTATTAGCAGGGACTGATGACTTCATTGTGGCCTATTCCCCGGATCACAAATACATTTCATTTCCAGTAAAAACTATGAGAAATTGGTAGTGGCTGCCTGGAGGGCAGTGATGAGAAGAATTCAGAGGATGAGTTCAGGCTCAGCAGGAACAGAACCTAGTTGAAGCTTGATGTCTGCCACAGGCACTGACAGAGATATTGCCACATCTGTGCCAGCTGTTTGTTAACAGTGGTGTTAACAGAACTAAAGAAAGGCCACACAAGCTGAAAAATCAATGACTAGCATGAAGTGTATAAAAACAATATTTAGAAAAACAAACCTGATAAATGTGTCTTTAGCATTGTTCAGGTGAGGTGCTCCCAGTAAACAGTGTGCCCTTGGCAAATTTATTCCTTTAGTGTGAAAGAATGGTTCCCTTTCAGTCTGACTCCACACACATCCAGGAAATAGCTCAGTCTGAGAGAGAAAACACTCACCAAAGGAGCTAAAAATATATTTTTTTCCTAATATTTGAGTGTTTAGAGAGTGACAAGTAGAGTGTTAATGCGTTTTCTATAGATTACCTCATTAAGTCTCCCACAATCTTGTGAGATTGGGTCCCATCATTATCCTCATGTATGGATGAGGACTGAGGACTGAGGACTTGAGAAATTCATCAATCCACCCAAGCTAGGAGAGGAATGCCGTTGGTGTGCATCTCCACTGCCTCTCTTTCTCCTTGGTCTTCTCTTTCTTAGTACAAGTTAATAAACTGGAGTTTTACATGCAAATCTTTATATGCAAAACTCTGGTGAGTCTTGGCCGCATGACTGCTCCCACGTTCCCAGAGCCTGCTTATCTCTGAGCACTGGCAAAACCAAGTACATGGATCTCCAAGGCTAAGAACCAGACCCAGGAAATAGAGACCCAAGTGAGTTTTCTGAAGCTACTTTGCTCAGTTGTGAACCATCCTTCCTAAACCCCACTCTTCTTCATCACACTAGCAAACCACCAAACAGACCCTATCACAAATGATAAAACCACTGGGAAAAAAAGTTAAACTCACAGGATAAGAAAGTAAGTTAATATTAATGACAACATGTCTAATAGTTGAACTGGAGAGTTCAAGTTTCCCAGGGAGACCTACAAGGAAATACAAAGAAATAGTTCTGGGGACTAAATAAGTGTTAGGAATTTTACATAGGTACATACCTTTACATTTAAGTGAAAAAAGTTTCTATTTTTTCCTTTCACATAGCTGTTTATTCCCATTGGAATACCCATGGACAACCTTTGTCCTCAATTCTAGATTTTACAACTACAAAAATGTTAAAAATTTTCTAAATTTATACTCACTTTGCACTTTATAACTTTAAGTTGTGAAGAAAGAAAAACACTCTTGTTATTGGATAACCATGAATAACAGTCTTTAATTTCATTTCTCATAATATTATTCATTAAGAAACATTCAATGCTAATATTTGTTCTATTCTTTAAGAATATTAGTAGATAAATATTCTTTAAAATATGTTGATGATTTCCCAGAAAAAAACAAGCCCATTCAAAAGTGGGCAAAGGATATGAACAGGTACTTTACAAAATAAGACATACATGGGGCTAACAAACATATGAAAAAATGCTCATCATCACTGGTCATCAGAGAAATGCAAATCAAAACTACATTGAGATACCATCTCATGCCAGTTAGAATGGCGATCATTAAAAAATCTAGAGACAACAGATGTTGGAGAGGATGTGGAGAAATAGGAACACTCTTACACTTTTGGTGGGAGTGTAAATTAGCTCAACCATTGTGGAAGACAGTGTGGCGATTCCTCAAGGACCTAGAAATAGAAATTCCATTTGACCCAGCAATCCCATTACTGGGTATATATCCAAAGGATTATAAATTGTTCTCCTATAAGGACATGTGCACATGAATGTTCATTGCAGCACTGTTTATAATAGCAAAGACCTGGAACCAACCCAAATGCCCATCGATGATAGACTGGACAGGGAAAATGTGGCACATATACACCATGGAATATTATGCAGCCATCAAAAACGATGAGTTC
>NW_016107319.1:0-1013 GCF_001604975.1 Cebus imitator
TCTGGTATCTCCACCATCTTCTCCAGCTGGTGATCTTCTGAAACCACACACACCTCCAGCAATTGAGTGTCCTCTGAGACTTCCTTCATGTCTTCCAACTGTTTGTTTTATAGGACCTCCAGCACCTCCTCCAGCCGCACCTCCTATGGGACTTTATCCACCTCATCCAGATGTCTGTCCTGAGGTACCTCAACCTCATCCACCTGTCTGTGATGTGGGACCCCATCCACCTCATCCAGGTGTCTGTCCTGGGGGATCCCATTCACCTCATCCAGGTGTCTGTCCTGAGGTACCTCAACCTCATCCACCTGTCTGTGATGTGGAACCCCATCCACCTCATCCAGGTGTCTGTCCTGGGGGACCCCATCCACCTGTCTGTCCTGGAGGACCCCATTCACCACATCCAGATGTCTGTCCTAGGGGACCCCATTCACCACATCCAGGTGTGTGTCCTAGGGGACCCCATTCACCGCATCCAGGTGTCTGTCTTGGGGGACCCCATTCACCTCATCCGGGTGTCTGTCCTGGGGGACCCCATCTACCTCATCCAGGTGTCTGTCCTGGGGGACCCCATCCACCTCATCCAACTGTCTGTCCTGGAGGACCCCATTCACCTCATCCAACTGTCTGTCCTGGAGGATAACATCCACCTCATCCGTCTATCTGTCCTGGGTGACCCCATTCGCCTCTTCCATCTGTCTGTCCTGGTGGACCTCATTTACCTCATCCATCTGTCTATCTGGGGAGACCCCATTCACCTCATCCAGCTCTCTTTCCTGGGGGACCTCATCTTCTTCCTCCAGCATTGTGGCCTCTGGGACCTCAGCCTACTTTTCCACTTAGTGGCCACTGGCACCTCAGCCACCTTCTCTACCTTGGTGACCTCTGGCCCCCTGGCTACTACCTTCACATGAGTGACCTCTGGAACCTCAGCCACCTTCTCTACCTTGGTGACCTCTCGCCCCCTGGCTACCACCTTCACATGAGTGGCCTCTGGAACCTCAGCCACCTTC
>NW_016107319.1:2961-4514 GCF_001604975.1 Cebus imitator
TTTTTTAACTTTTTGTAGAGACCATGTTTCACCATGCATACACAGTGAAACTGAGATCTATATCTGTGATCTGTAGATAATTATTCTTCATGACATACAGACACATATGCAGCCACACACAGAAGTATTCAGTAGGGGCACAGGTATTTTAAAGAAGACAAAATGTATATTGGGCAAAAGAGATCACATGGAAATAAACCAAAACAATTTTTTTTCTCTATAAAAATGCTGTCATAATGGTGTGTGTACAGCACGGGATGTGGACAGGGAAAACCAAGTGCACACACAGAGGCACAGGCCAGAGGACAGGCTGGGAGTGAATAAAGAGTTCACACCGCTCCCTGCTTTCCCCGGTGACTGGAGGCTTTAGGTCACCTCCTCCTCGAACTTGCCCTCCTCCTCGGCTGTGGTGTCCTGCTACTGTTGGTATTTGAACACCAGGTAATTCATGTTGCTCTTGGCCTGAGTGAACTCCATCTCGTCCAGGCCCTTGCTCATGTAGCAGTGCAGGAAGGTCTTGTGTAGAAACATGGCTGTGAACTGCTCCGAGATGCACTAGAACAGCTCCTGGATGGCCCTGCTGTTGCCAATCAAGGTGTTGGACATTTTTAGCTCTTGGGGCAGGATGTTATGGACAGCCATTTTCTCATTGTTGGGGATCCACTCAGCGAAGTAGCCACTGTTCTTGTTTTGGACATTAACCTCGTCCACCTCCTTCATGGACATGCAGCCCCTGAACACGGCAGCCAGTGTCAGGTAGCGGCCATGGCAGGGTTGCAGGCTGCCATCATGTTCTTGGCATCCAACATCTGCTGGGTGAGCTCAGGCACTGTCAGGGCCCCGGTATTGCTGGCTGCCCTGCTGGTCAGCGGGACAAAAGTGGGCATGAAGACTTGCAGGCACGGGAACGGGACCATGTTCACTGCCAGCTTCTGCATGGGAAGTGCAGGCAGGTGGTGACCCCACTCATGGTGGCAGACACCAAGTGGTTCAGGTCACTGCAGGTGGGCGTAGCAGCTTTAGGGTTCTGAAGCAGATGTCATAGAGAGCCTCGTTATCGACACAGTAGGTCTCGTCTATGTTTCCTACAAGCTGGTGGATGGAGAGAGTGGCATTGTAAGGCTCCACCACCGTGTCTGACACCTTGGGTGAGGGCACCACACTGAACGTGTTCATGATCCTGTCTGGGTACTCTTCCCGGATCTTGTTGATGAGGAAGAAACCCATCCCAGACCCAGTCCCCCCACCCAGGGGGACCTGGCCACTTTGCTGTTTTATTTTGTGTTTTTTAGTATACTTCTAGATTTAATATGCTGTTTCTTAATTTTATGTTCAGATACCTTTGTGTTAGCTACTACATACCTAACAAATGTTTTCTTTTATTTATGTTTAGATTCATAGAGGGCTGGGTGAAGTGGCTCACACCTATAATCCCAACATTTTGGGAGGCCAAGGTGTGTGGATCACCAGGTCAGGAGTTCGAGACCAGCCTGACCAACATCATGCAACCGTGTCTCTATTAAAAATACAAAAATTAGCTGGGGATGGTGGCA
>NW_016107319.1:7127-9153 GCF_001604975.1 Cebus imitator
CGATATGGGGGTAACATCATCCCCTCCCCCACTGAATGTTACAAACAGTATCACGGGTTTGTCCACCCCTGCGATATGGGGGTAACATCATCCCCTCCCCCACTGAATGTTACAAACAGTATCACAGGTTTGTCCACCCCTGCGATATGGGGGTAACATCATCCCCTCCCCCACCGAATGTTACAAACAGTATCACAGGTTGTCCACCCCTGTGATATGGGAGTAACATCATCCTCTCCCCTCCTGGACATGATGAACAATATCACAGGACGGTGTACACCGCCCGTGATATGGGTAGTAATGTCATCCTCTTTTCCCCTGGATGTTGTGGACAGTATCACAGGGGTGTATACCCCCTGCGATATGGGAGTAATAGCCTCTCCCCGCCCCGCCCCGATGTTACAAACAATATTGCAGGGGGGTGTAAACCCACTGTAATATGAAAAGCAGTATTACCCTCTCCCACCCTGGATATTACGAACAATATCACAAGGGTGTGTACATCCCCTGCGATATTGAGGAAAATGTCATTGTCTCTCTCCTTGGACATAAGGAACAATATCACAAGAAATTGTACACCTCTGTGATATTGGGAGGAACATCATCCTCTCCTAACCTGGATATTATGAACAATATCACGGGGGTATGTACACCTTCTGTGATATTAGGAGGAACATTATCCTCTCCCCACCGATGTAATGAACAGTATCACAGGGAGATGTATACCCAGTGCGATATTGGGAAAAATATCCTCTCCACTTAATGTTAAGAACAATATCACAGAGAATGTGGACATTATCTGCGATATTAGATGGGATAGCATTCTCTCTCCCTGCCCCCGGGTATTATGAACAATATCACAGAAGGGTGCACAGATTCTGTGATATTGGGAAGAATATCCTCCCCCCCCCAGATATTACAAACAATATCACAAGGAGGTGTACACCCCTTGCCATATTGGGAGGAATATCCCCTGCCTCTTTAAATATTATGAACAGTCTCACAGGGAAATGTGCACCCCCTGCAATATTGGGAGGAATATCATCCTCTCCTTCTTTGGATATTATGAACAATTTCACAGGGAAATGTGTATTCCTGAGATACTGAGAGGAAAATCATCATCTCCCCTCCTGGATATTTGAAGAATATTACAGGTGAGTGTACACCTTCTGCAATATTGGGAGTAGTATCATCCTCTCCCCCTTGGATATTACAAAAATATCACAGAGGGTGTACACACAAAGTACTTACAATATTGGGAATAATATCTCCCCTTCTTGATATTAGGAGCAATATCATAGGGGGTGTACACTCTGCAAGATTAACAGTCATGTTATCCTCTCCCTGCATGGATATTATGAACAATATCACAGGAGGGTGCACATTTCCTGAAATATTGGAAGGCATATTACCCTCTCCCCACCTGGATATTAAGAACAATATCACAAGGCATTGTACCCTCCCCCCCCCAACGATATTGGGAAAAATATTATCCTCTCCCCCCACTGGATATTACAAACAATATCACTGGGGGTGTACAACTCCTGCAATATTGGGAGGAATATCCTCTCCCTTCCTGGATATTATGAACAGGATCCAAGAAGGGTGTGTACTTCCTGCGATATTGGGAGGAATATCATCTCCTCCCCTCAATATTATGAATAATATCACTTGGGGATGTACACTCCCTGTGACATTGGGAGGAATATTATACTCCCCCTCCCTGAATACAACAAACAATATCACAGCGGGGTGTACATGCCCTGCGATATTGGGAGGAATAGCATCTTCTTCCCCACTGGATGTTATGAACATGATCACAGACCTTTGAGTTCTGTCATAAGGAGAAACTGGAATTGCTGGGTCCAAAGTGTTTGGGAAGTTTGGAGTGATTCTTGTTGCAGGGGGAAGAGAGAACTAAGGACGTGTCACTGAACTTTCAGGGGTGCCGGGATCCACCAGCCAGGTGCCTGCTCCAGCTCCCCGAGTGCGCCCCCCTCCCGCCCCTACCTGTTTTCACCCCTTG
>NW_016107319.1:11434-13235 GCF_001604975.1 Cebus imitator
AGTGCAATGGCATGATCTTGGCTCACTGCAACCTCCACTTCCTGGGTTCAAGTGAGTCTCCTGCCTCAGCCTCCCAAGTAGCTGGGATTACAGGTGCCCAGCAGCACACCTCACTATTTTTTGTATTTTTAGTAGAGATGGGGTTTCACCATGTTGGCCAGGCTGGTCTCCAACTCCTGACCTCAGGTGATCTACCTGCCTCAGCCTCCCAAAGTGCTGGGATTACAGGTGTGAGCCACCGCGCCCAGCTAACTCTGTTTCAATAAAACTTTCTTTGTAGTCACCGAAACTTGGATTTCGTGTAATTTTCACCTTTCATGACATATTATGGTTTTTATTTTTCTTCAGTGATTGATAGTTTGCCAGCCTCTGCTTTAAACTGAGGTTCTTTGAGCAGTTCCTCCAATACGCCTTAGCTCTGGCCTTCCCTCTGATGTGTACGTCTTCTCTCACTTTCTTCCTTTCTTTCATTCAGCAGAGAAACCCATCTATATTAGAGAGACCCTAGAGACTTAGTGGCCCAACAGACAGTTTCTCCTTGATTTCACAGCAGGATTGACAATAACTTGGAGAGGATAGTTTTTTAGCCAGTGAGTACATTTCATCTCCTGCTGTTTCTTCTCACCGACAGTCGTCTCCCATGTGCATGACTGGAGCACTCCCTGCACGGTGGAAAACACTCGGTTGGCTCAAGGCCTTGCTGTGCATTATTTACAAGACACTTACACATCAGGACTGACCTGCAATGCCCTTTACACATTGTTTACGTTGGCACATTGCTAGCTGGTGACACTGGTTCGTGACAGGGCCCCCAGCCGGGGTGTCCCAGAACCAGCTCCCAACTGACCATGGGGTTACCCACTCGTTTTCTGTGACCTCTCTTATTGCCCCCGAAGCTTATCTAAGCCTGTCTCTCCAGGTGCTTGGGTTCGCCCTTATGGTCCTGTGTACCTCCAGCGTGGCTGTCGCTCTTTGGAAAATCCAGCAGGGAAAACCCGAGGCCCCGGAATTCCTCATTCACCCTACAGTGTGGCTCACCACGATGGTAAGGATGGCTTCCGTCTGGAGCGGGGCTTGCTCCCAGCTGCTGCTTTGCCTGCCACAGTGGAAAACAAGGGGAGGAGAAGAGGCTCCCCCACCTCCTGCCCTCCCCTAAGGGGCCTGTCCTGACTTTCCCGTCCAGAGCTTCGCAGTGTTCCTGATTCACACCGAGAGAAAGAAGGGAGTCCAGTCATCTGGAGTGCTGTTTGGGTACTGGCTTCTCTGCTTTGTCTTCCCAGCTACCAGTGCCGCCCAGCAGGCCTCCAGAGGGGTAAGTGAGGGCATGGGCAACCCTGGAAACCAAAATGCTGGCTCAGGCCCTGGGTCCCATCCTTCCTCCTCCCGTTTCCACATACGACTTATTCTCAACTCAGCAACACACACAAGCCAGTCACTTATACTCTAGAAACACAAAATCCACTCCCATACCTGTAAGTACCCGTCATTCCATACATTTCTCATCAACATGGTTTCCTGTTGTCTTACACACCCACATCACATGCTCCACTTGCACACGGGGCACACACTTAATGCACCAATTCATATATCACAAGCACATGCATGCATGCACACACACACAACCTGGGCAGAGACACTCCTGTGTGCACACCTTCCCCTACATGCACACCTCCCTCATCTCATATACTCACCCTCCCCTCATTCCTAGGCATCTATGTTTACACACTCATTCTGCACATCCACCCATATCATATTTCTGTTATTTCTGTTGCCCTGGGAAGCAGCCTTTTTTTTTTTTTTT
>NW_016107319.1:13280-16957 GCF_001604975.1 Cebus imitator
TTGTCGCCCAGGTTGGAATGCAGTGGCATGATCTCAGTTCACGCCAACCTCTGCCTCCCAGGTTCAAGCAATACTCCTGCCTCAGCTTCCCATGTAGCTGGGATTACAGGTGTGTGCCACTACACCCAGCTAATATTTGTATTTTTAGTAGAAATGGGGTTTCACCATATTGGCCAGGCTGGTCTTGAACTCCTGACCTCAGCTGATTCACCTGTCTTGGCCTCCCAAAGTGCTGAGATTACAGGTGGGAGACAGTGTGCCCAGCTGGAAGCAGCATTTCTTTATTAGGAGACATGATGGGTCATTTTCTCTGTAAAGAGAAAAACAGTCTAGACCAATTTTCTCAACCTCAGTTTTAGTAACACTGTGGCCAGATGACTGTTTGTTGGGAGGACAGGGGTGTCCTGTTTGCTGGAGGGTGTGAAACAGCATCTCTGGCTTCCACCCATAGATGCCAGTAGCACACCATCCAATTGCAGTAACCCAAAATGTCTCCCAATATTACCACGTGTCCCTGGGAGTGGGGAGGACAAAATCGCCCACCTGTTGAGGGTCACCGGCCTCAACAGTGTTTAGCCAAGGCTTCGGGGAGAGGGGTTATTTTGACACCAATGACCAGGCTGCAGCAGGTTACAGATATTTTACTTTATTATTTTATTTTTGTGGAGAAAAGGTAGTTCTTTGTTGCCCAGGCTGATCTTGAACTCCTGGGTTTGAGCAATTCTCTGACCTCAGCCTCCTAAAATGCTGGGATTATAGGCTTGAGCCACCATGTCTGGACTCACAGATCATTTCTGGAGTCCAGTGGTTACTCCATCCTGCCCCTTAAAGAGGAAGGTAGAGAAACATCATCCTGTCCTTAAGGACAAAGTTTTTATTTTTTGTTTGTTTATTTTATTTATGTATTCTGAGAGGCTTGCTCTGTCACCCAGGCTGGAGTGCAGTGGCATGATCTTGGCTCACTGCAGCCTGCAACTCCCGGTTCAGATGATTCTCGTGCCTCAGCCTCCCAAGTAGCTGGGATTACAGGAGTGTGCCACCACGCCCAGCTGATTTTTGTATTTTTAGTACAGACAGGGTTTTACCATGTTGGCCAGGCTGGTCTCAAATGCCTGACCTCAAGTAATCCACCTGCCTTGGCCTCCCAAAGTGCTGGGATTACAGGTGTGAGCCACAGCGCCTGACCAAGGATAGCATTTTTAAAAGAATAACCTTTGTAACTAAAGGGAAATCCCACAGGTTATTCAGTAATTTCTGTAAGGCTGGGCTCCCACAGTTGACCTAAGTCAGCTTTTTGGGACACAGCATAGAAACAATAATACTGGGACCATTTACACTCTGGGGTTCCAAGCATGTGCCAGGCACTGTGGCAGGCACTTACACACCTGTCCCATTGGATTCTCACAACAAGGCACAGTGATGGATTCTGTTTTCTTTTTTTAAATAGAGATAAAGTCTTACTATGTTCCCAAGGCTGGTCTCAAACTCCAGGGCTCAAGTGATCTTTCCACCTCAGCCTCCCAAGGTGCTGGGATTACAGGCTTGAGCCAACGTGCCCGGCTAGTGATGGATTCTAAGAGGCCATTTTAAACTAAGGCTAGGAGAAGGGAATGATGGCCTCAGGGCCACACAGCTGGGGAGTGCAGAGCCCAAGATCATCTCAGGCAAATGCAGAACAAACTTTCTCATAGAAAGTGGGGAAGACAGTGTCAGTTTAGGGAAGATGGGCCATATTGTCATTGAAATATCCAAGGTCTCCTATCTGCCAAAAAAAAAATAACACCAAAGAAACCTAGAAGAGTAAAAAATCCAGTAGAGGAATTGCTATTTGAAACTAGGGCTCTGGGCTGAACACGGTGGCTCATACCTGTAATCCCAGCACTTTGGGAGGCCGAGGTGGGTGGATCCCCTGAGGTCAGGAGTTAAGAGACCAGCCTGGCCAACATGGTAAAACTCCATCTCTACTAAAAATACAAAAATTAGCCAGACTTTGTGGCATGTACCTGTAATCCCAGCTACTCGGGACGCTGAGGCAAGAGAATTGCTTGAACCCAGGAGGCAGAGGTTGTAGTGAGCCGAGATCATGCCACTCCACAACCAGCCTGGGTGACAGAGCAAGACTCTGTGTCTCTCTCTCTCTCCCTCTATCTATCTATCTATCTATCTATCTATCTATCTATCTATCTATCATCTATCTATATACACACACATACAGATACACATATATAATACACCTAAAATTTAAAAATAAAAATTTTTTTTAAATTAAAAAAAGAAATAAAATTAGAGTGTTTATGACCAGATGTCAGGGCAGCAGATGCAGAAGTCATCATGATGTGGCAGTAGGAGCATCGCCATTTGGACCAGATCATCTGTGTGTCCTTGAAAAAAGGTGCTTCTCTGAGCCTTGGTTTCCCCAGGAGTCAAAGGAAGCAAGAAAACCCCAGCTACTATAAATACACACAAATTAGCCAGGCATGGTGGTGTGCACCTGTAATCCCAACTACCCAGGAGGCTGAGGCAGAAGAATCGCTTGAACCCATGAGACAGAGGTTGCAGTGAGCCAAGATCACACCACTGACTGCTCTCCAGCCTGGGTGACAGAGTGCAACTCCATCCCCAACCCCCCACCATAAAAAAGAAAAGAACATTAGGACCACTAGGAATGCCAGGGCTCTGCCTTTCAAATCCTCTTGCCCTGGTCCCCAGTGTGGACACTGACCCTTGCATCAGAAACCTTTTATCTCCTCTGAGAACCCTCCTCTGCCTCCATGACTTACCTTCTGCTTTCTCTCCCACAGGGCTTCCAGAGTGACCCGGTCCGCCACCTGTCCACCTGTCTGTGCTTGTCTCTAGTGGTGGCACAGTTTGTGCTGTCCTGCCTGGCAGATCAACCCCCCTTCTTCCCTAAAGACCCCCAGCAGTCTGTAAGTCACCAAGTTCCAACCTCATTCCTTTTCCGTGTTGAGGTCTCATTCTCCCCCATGTGACCAAAAGTCTTTAATTTTTTATTCATTTCACCATTCAGCAAAATGTGAATTGCATTTCTAGTTGGTGCCACGGTTGGCAGAAGTTTTGTGTTCAGGGCAAGAGAAAATATTTTAGATTCTGTAAGCCATACAGTGATCGCTGTGGAAACTCCTCAACTCTGCCACTGAACACAAAAGCAGAGTATGTCAACACATTGCATGGCTGTGTTGCAATAAAACTTTATTTGCAGCAACAGGCAGTGGGCCAGATTTGGTCATAGTTTGCTCATCACCCCTATACCCCAGCAAGGGCTTAAGGATCTGTGGTGAACAAGCAGACAGAGTTCCTGTTCTCATGTAGCTAGTGGTCAAGTAGGGGAACTAGATATTACTCACATAATTAAACAAATATATTGAAAATTGGCTGGGCACAGTGGCTCATGCCTGTAATCCCAACACTTTGGGAGGCCAAAGCATGTGGATCACCTGAGGTTGAGAGTTCAAGACCAGCCTGGCCAACACAGTAAAACCCTGTCTTTACTAAAATTACAAAAGTTAGCTGGGCATAGTGGCTGGCACCTGCCTATAATCCCAGCTACTTAGAAGGCTAAGGCAGAAGAATCACTTGAACCCTGGAGGTGGAGGTTGCTGTGAGCTGAGATTGCGCCACTGCACTCCAGCCTGGGTGACAAAGAGCAAAACTTCATC
>NW_016107319.1:18262-19465 GCF_001604975.1 Cebus imitator
AAAAAAAAAAAAAAAAAAAATGCGGTCAGTTCATCCTGTCTTCCTGCCCTTCCCGCACACTCACCACGGGATGTGAGACCAAGGCTTCCCCCTTCTCCACTTTTGTCTGTTGCAGAATCCCTGTCCAGAGGCGGGGGCATCCTTCCCCTCCAAAGCCATGTTCTGGTGGGTTTCTGGGTAAGTAAAGTCACAGGGAAGGGTTGGGGGGTGCCTCACCCACCTGCATTTGCTGCACTGATTTCCACCTGTGGCTCTTCCCCATGAGGCTCTCCCCATGCTCACAAAGGCCAGCCAGGCTTTCTCCATCCCAGCCTTGGCGCTTTCTTCTTTTCTTCTTTGTGTTCAGGGTCCACTGTCTACATCCTGTTCCCATTCAGTCACTGGAGTGAGATCTGGATTCAAATCCTGCCTCTGCCTCTCGGCAGGCCATGTCACAAGCCCCGGAGTCTCAGTATTCCCCTCTGTAAAATGGTGATGACTCAACCTTCATGAGTCGGAAAGTGCTTAGTGCTGGCATACAGCAGGTGCTTAATAGTAATAGAATTGTCTCCACTACTTGGCTTTAGTCATTCCACCAGCATTTAATAAGCACCTACTATGTGCTAAGCACCAGGGGCAAGGAGGTAAAGGAGCAAGTGTCTACTTCCTGGAGGGTTCCAGGCAGATGGAGGAACCAGCTGCCTCTCCATGGCCAGCTCAGCAGGCACTTGAGGATGTGCTCCCTCCTGACCACGCTGCATCCAGACCTCAGAAGCACAAGACATGTGGAGTTCAATCCTGGCCCTACCACTTCTAGCTGTGTAGCTTTGGGCAAGTTACTTAACCTCTCTGTGCCTTAGTCTCCATTCCTTCAAAATGGGATTAATAATAGCACTTACCTCATAGAGTTGTAAAGATTAAATAGGATAAATTCTATAAAGCACTTAGAACAGGGCCTGGAACAGACATGGTGGCTCATGCCCATAATCCCAGCACTTTGGGAGGCCGAGGTGGGAGGATCACGAGGTCAAGAGATCAAGACCATGCTGATCAACATGGTGAAACCCCATCTCTACTAAGAATACAAAAATTAGTGGGGCATGGTGGCGGGGACCTACAGTCCAAGCTACTTGGGAGGTCAAGGCAGGAGAATCACTCGAACCCAGGAGTCAGTGGTTGTAGTGAGCCGAGATTGCGCCACTGCACTCCAGCCTGGTGACAGAG
>NW_016107319.1:19499-34791 GCF_001604975.1 Cebus imitator
TGGCACATAATGAGTGTAAGTGGTTATTATTTTTAAATTTTTATTTATTTATTTATTTTGAGATGGAGTTTCATTCTTATTGCCCAGGCTGGAGTGCAATAATGCAATCTCGGCTCACTGCAACCTCCACCTCCCAGGTTCAAGCAGCTATCCTATTCTGCCTCAGCCTCCCAAGTACCTGGGATTACAGGCACACACCACCACGCCTGGCTAGTTTGGTATTTTTAGTAGAGACAGGGTTTCTCCATATTGGTCAGGCTGGTCTTGAACTCCTGACCTCAGGTGATCCATCACCTTGGCCTCCCAAAGTGCTGGGATTACGGCATGAGCCACCACCCCTGGCCTATTCTTCTTCTTTTTTCTTTTGAGACACAGTTTCACTCTTGTTGCTCAGGCTGCAGTACAATGGCATGCCCTCCCAAAGTGCTGGGATTTTAGGCATGAGCCACCACACCCGGCGTAAGTGGTTATTAAATAAATGAAAAATATCAGGCTTTGGATGTGTGGAATTAGTAGAAACATTTTCTAAACATCCCTACTGGGGGGTCCAGCCCCTGCTTCCCAAACTTAAGCATTTATGGACCACTCTTTATGCTTTTTTGTCCTACTGGGGCAATTTTAAATTGAATCACTTTAAACTGTTTCTAAAAAGAAACTTTCTATCACTGCCAAAACAGGAAAAATCTATAGTATCACTTGCCATATAGGAGAATTCCAAAAATAATTCCAGGGAAAATCAAGCCATGTTAATAATTTCTGTGTCAGAACAGTTGCTTCCCCAAGTTGGCTTTGCATTAGAAAAGGCAATTTGATGGCCAGGCTCAGTGTCTCATGCCTGTAATCCCAGCACGTTGGGAGGCTGAGGCGGGTGGATCACCTGAGGTCAGGAGTTCGAGACCAGCCTAACCAACATGGTGAAACCCTGTCTCTACTAAAAATATAAAAATTAGCATGGTGTGGTGGTGGGTGCCACTCAGGAGGTTGAGGCAGGGGAATCACTTGAACCTGGGAGGCAGAGGCTGCGTGAGCCAAGATCACACCAATGCACTCCAGCCTGGGTGACAGAGTGAGACTCTATCTCAAAAAATTTTTTAAAAAGTAGAAAAGGGAACTTGGTGAGGCTTAGAGAAGAGTCAGAGACCAGAACCAGGCAAGACATTCTGGCTGGTGTCATCAGAAAGATTAAAGATACCTGAGACCAGGCGTGGTGGCTCACACCCATAATCCCAGCACTTTGGAAGGCCAAGGCAGATGGATCCCTTGAGGCCAGGATTTCAAGATCAGCCTAACCAACATGGCAAAATCCCATCTCTACTATAAACACAAAAGTTAGCTGGGCGTGGTGGCGTACACCTGTAGTCCCAGCACTTTGGGAGGCTGAGATGGGAGGATTGCTTGAGGCCAGTAGGTTGAGATCAGCCTGGCCAACATGATGATATACCATCTCTACTAAAAACACAAAAATTAGCCAGGCATGATGGTAGGTCCCTGTAATTTCAACTATTTGGGAGGCTGAGGCATGGGAATGCCTCCACCAGGGAGGTGGAGGTTGCAGTGAGCCCAGACTGCAACACTGCTCTCCAGCCTGGGCAACAGAGCAAGACTCTGTCTCAAAAATAACAATAATAGTAAAATAAAGCTGAGGAAGGAATTCAGGTTTCTTCTACAATGATAGTTTTGGACGCTGGACTTATGACTCCCAGGGAAATGTCTGTTTCCCTTGCCAAGGGATGATCCTTGCTTTAGTCACTTAATCTCTCTACGTCTATTTCCTTCCCCATTTGGAAAACACATCTGTAATAATATACATTTATGCAATTATAAACTATCAATTTATGGGCTGGGTGTGGTGGCTCATGCTTGTAATCCCAGCACTTTGGGAGGCTGAGATGGGTAGATCACCTGAGGCCAGGAGTTCAAGACCAGCCTGGCCAACATTGTGAACCACATCTCTACAAAAAATACAAAAGTTAGCCAGGTGTGGTGGTGGGTGCCTGTAATTCCATCTACTCAGGAGGCTGAAGTGGGAGAATCATTTGAATCCGGGAGGTGGAGGTTGCAGTGAGCCAAGATGACACCACCGCACTCCAGCCCGAGCAACAGAGTAAGACTCCATCTCAAGAATAAAACAAAACAAAAAACCACCCTATGTGCTCACATAAGAATTAATGAATGGGACCATCTCTGTGAACCGAGAAGGGCCCCACAAATGTTAGGTTGGGTTAGTGAATTGCTTTCATTTTACCCAAGGGCCAGTAGAGGTACAGAGAGATAAAGTGATTTACTCAGGGTCACACAGCTGCTGGCCTGGCCAGATCCTGCAGGGGTGAATGGCAGGAGGAGCTTGCCCTGATGCCCCTTTTTTGCAGGCTGGTCTGGAGAGGCTACAGGAAGCCACTAAGACCAAAAGATCTCTGGTCGCTTGGGCGTGAAAACTCCTCAGAAGAACTTGTTTCCCGGCTGGAAAAGGAGTGGATAAAGATCCGCAGTGCAACCCGGAGGTAAGTGTGTGGAGATCAAGAACTCACCTGATGCTCTGTCAGAAAATCTCATCCTTTGACCTCCAGTCTAGCCTCCAGCACTACTCTCAGCTGCACTGCCAACCCTCCCCCCTCCCCATCTTGCCTTCCAGCTGATCCTACTAAGTAGTAACTGATCAGGCTCAAGATACGGTTCCTGCCAGAATGCCTGGCAGGTTCCTGCAAATGGGAAACTCACAGCAGAAGACAGGCAGGAAACAGGAGACTTATTTTAAGACCTGGGTAGAGGGTTGGGAGGTGACACATATCATGCAGGCAGCTGCTCACTTACTATATAACCTGAGCATTCCTTTCCTGGGCCTCAGTTTTTTCATCTGTTCAATGGGGATGTCATCAGCCCCAGCTCATCGCTTATGAGGATGAAAAAAAGTTGATTTTTGGAAAAGAATTTGCAAATTTCTTGAAAATAGGAAGTGCTCAATCATTGTTAGTCATCCAGAGGGTGTGAAGATCTTTGGAGTTATCTAATGTGTCCACTCCTATCCTCAGTGGCTTCTCTGGAGACTTCTCTGCAGCCCTTAGAGCCTGGGGATCCTCATTTGAGAAGCTCTGGTCTAGAGAAATTAGCCTGAAACATGAGATTAGATAAAATTGGGTTACATGCTGCCCGGCCATCGAATAGTGATGACCTGGACACGTTGCTTAACCTCACAAGACCTTGGTGTTTCAGGAGGCAGAACAAAAGTAAGCTAGCTCTATGGGAAGAGGGCCAAGGTTCTGTCACCAAGACTAGAGTGCAGTGGCGTGATCTCAGCTCACTGCAACCTCTGCCTCCTGGGTTCAAGTGATTCTCCTGCTTCAGCCTTCTGTGTGACTGGTACCACAGGCATGCACCACTACGACCAGCTAATTTTTATATTTTTTTAGTAGAGACAGGGTTTTGCCATGTTGGCCAGGCTGATCTTGAACTCCTGACCTCAGGTGATCTGCCTGCTTCAGCCTCTCAAATTTCTGGGATTACAGGTGTGAGCCACTGTGCCTGACTCACCCTCTACTTTTAAATGACTTTACCGAAGTGGCAGAATTCAGTCCACAGGGGCTCTCGAATGAGCCTCTGCCAACTCCTGCCAACTCCTGGCATCCACAGCCAACATGAAAATTACAGGTCACCCAACACTAGAATTAAAAGGTAGAAACATTCTCCAGAGCAGTTTGAGAATCCTCCTATAAACAATTGACAGAAAGAAAGGGGAACGACGGGGTTATGCAAAGACCAGGCTCCATCAGCTTCTGAACCAACTGACTGCACCCAGAGAGAACTTTGGTTTTCTGTCTGAAATATTTTGCAACCACTGGGGGAAGGGAGAGGACGTCCTCCTGAGAGGTCACGCAACAGCCACCTGCTGGTCAGGTCAGCTTCACAAGGTATGTTTGGCGCACATGGGGCTTTGTGGTTGTTTATGTTGTTTTGTTTTTTAATAAGTTGTTAATATTTACAAATTTAGAGAGATCACATGCAAATCTGGTAATCAAGGCTGGGTGCAGTGGCTTATGCCTGAAATCTCAGCACTTTGGGAGGCCGAGGGGGGGCAAATCACACGAGGTCAGGAGTTCGAGACCAGGCTGGCCAACATGGTAAAACCCCGTCTCTACTAAAAATACAAAAATTAGCTGGGAGTGGTGGTGAGTGCTTGTAATCCCAGGTATTGGAAAGGCAGAGGCAGGAGAATTTCTTGAACCCGGGAGGTGGAGGTTGCAGTGAGCTGAGATCAGGCTACTGCACTCCAGCCTGACTGACAGAGTGAGACTCCGTCTCAAAAAATAAATATAATACAAATAAATAAAAATCTGGAATTCTTGGAATTCTGGTCTCTCTTAAAGTAGATCTGGCAACACTAGGCCACATCTTCACAAGGCAGTAGGAGATGGGCTTCGGGTAGAGCCTGCAGCGTTGAACAAGGTGTGCAGACTTCCATTGGCCGCAGTCCGTCCCCACCTCTCTCTCGCTGTCCCTTTCTTTCCTTCCTTTCTTCCTGCTTTCATTCCTTCTTTCTTTTTCTTTCTTTCCTCCCTCCCTTCCTCCCTTTCCTTCCTGCCTTCTCTTTCTTTTCTTTTTCCTTTCCTCCTTCCTTCCTTCTCTCTGCTTCTCTCACCCAGGCTGGAGTGCAGTGGCACCATGTTGCTTCATTGCAAGCTCCGCCTCCTGGGTTCAAATGATTCTCCTGCCTAAGCCTCCCAAGTAGCTGGGACTACAAGCACCTGCCACCAGGTTCAGCTAATTTTTGTATTCTTTATTAGAGGCCGGGTTTCTCCATGTTGCTCAGGCTATCAGGCTGCCCTCAAACTCCTGACCTCAGGTGATCCACCTGCTTTGGCCTCCCAAAGTGCTAGGATCACAGGCGTGAGCCGCCATGCCCGGCCTCCACCACTCCCTTTGTATCCCCCAACTCACACCTTGCCCATGCCACTCATGCATACCTCCTGCCTTGCCCCATGGTCATTTGTAAGTCTTGCACTAAATGGCCTTCAGTCCAGAGACCAGACATGAGACAGCAATCTGGACCTCTTCCTTGATGGGAGGTGAGACCTCCAGAAGAGGAAAACACCTGCTATGGAGCCTGCAGGTTGAACGGGCTGACTGTCCGGGCAAACAGCTAGAACAGAACTGAGCAAAACCTCCAGCCAGAAGGAAAACTTCCCAGTCAGCTCTTCCCTGACCCCATTTTACAGATGGAAACACTAAGGCTCAGAGAAGACAGAGCAGGCATTGGAACCATAGTCTTCTGACTCCAAAGCCAAGTTCTGTCCACCCAGCCAGGCTCCATCCTCCCTTCTATAAATGTTTATAACAGTATGTGCTGGGCACTCTTGTTAGGCCCTTTTATGCATATCACTCAGTCTGCTTTTCCCGTTCATTTGACAAGTGTTTATTGAGCTCCTACTGTGTGCAGGTGCTGGACTCGGTACCAGGGACATCTTGGTAGAAAACTCAGGCCAAGTCTACCCACCTGGGGTTCTAACAAGACAGAGTGTTGGCGCTGTGGGCAAGGCTGTGAAGGCAATGAATGAAATGGTGGGATCAGACAGGAAGGGAGGTCAGGGATGCTCTCTGCATGGAAGGAGCATCTTGTCTTTGAGACCCAAATGCCAAAATACCTTTGGGCAGCAGGCCACGCCCACTCAGTAACAGAGCTGAGCCACACTCCTCCATAGATGCCAAACCAAACACCAGATCAGGCCAGCAATGAGGGACAAAGACCATGGCCTGGAAGGGTCTGGCCACCTGAGATCACCAGAGGATTTTTCTTATGCTTCTTTTTTTTATTGTGGTGGGGTTGGGAATCATTAGTGCACAAAAAAACACTCTAGGAACCATAAGTCAAGATCTAGCCTCCAATCCCTGTTCTGCCCTTGCTGTGTGACCTTGAGCTGCTGTCACCACCTCTCAGAACCTCAGCTTCCTTCCCCTTCTGTAAAATGGAGAGCCTAATATAGTACCCACATGGCAAGGGGCTCCAGCAAAGTCAGTGAGCTCCTTTGTGTAAAGAGCTGATCCCAGCCTGTGGCCCGGGGTCACAGATCTGTAATGGGGCTCACACCCATAATCCCAGCACTTTGGGAAGCTGAGGCAGGTAGATCACTTGAGGTCAGGAGTTTAACACCAACCTAGCCAACATAGTGAAATCTTGTCTATACTAAAAATACAAAAATTAGCTGGGCATGGTGGTGTGCACCTGTAATCCCAGCTACTCTGAGAGGCTGAGGCAGAAGAATCACTTGAACCGGGGAGGCAGTGAGCTAAGATCGTGCCACTGCACTCCAGTCTGGGTGACAGCAGACAGAAGCTCAGGCTGCCTCAAACTCATAAGATCCCCAGCCTGGGTGACAAGAGTGAAACTCTATCTCAAAACAAAAGAAAAAAATTACTGATAACCTTATAGATTGTCAGAGCCACGAGGGACTCACGGGGGGATGACACCCATCCTTTCAGGCACAGAGAGGGGAGCAGTCTGCCCGCCCAAGACCAGCAACCAGCTAGCAGCAGCCGCATCGCCCCAGCCTCTCCCTTACGGTCCATGGCTTCTGACCTGCCCCATTGGGTCTTTTCTCCTCCCCTATCTCCTCCTCTCCATCCCTCACTTTAGCTCTTCTCTTTGGCCCCTGGTTATGGCCAAAGGCTGGGGATCTTAGGAGTTTGAGGCAGCCTGAGCTTCTGTCTGTGCTTTCACCCAGAGCCAGAGCACCAGGCCCCATGCATATCAGCTGTGATTCTCCACCAGTTCAAAACCACCTAAGGGCTGGCTGGTTGTGTGTGTGTTGGGGGCAGGGGGGTGCTGTTCTTCCTCCAGGTTGACAACACAATAGATTGAAAAGTACATGGGAGGCCAGGCACAGTGGCTTATGCCTGTAATCCCAGACCTTTGGAAGGCTGAGGCAAGCGGATCACCTGAGGTCAGGATTTCAAAACCAGCCTGGCCAACATGGTGAAACCCCATCTCCTAAACATAGAAAAATTAGCTGGGCGTGGTGGCCTTTGCCTGTAATCCCAGCTACTCGGGAGGCTGAGGTGGTAGAATCACTTGAAACCAGGAGGTGGAGGTTGCAGTGAGCCAAGATCACACTACTGCACTCCCGCCTGGGCGACAGAGCCAGACTTCTCAAAAAAGAAAAGAAAAGAAAAGAAAAGAAAAGTACATGGGCCATGGAGGCAGAGAGCTGGAATCAAATCCCAGTTCTTTTACTTCTCAGCTGTGTGCCCTTGGACAAGTTCGCTTCTCTGAGCCTCAGTTTTCTCATCTGTGAAATGGGAACAACACCTGGCTTGCCAGGGGTCTTAGGATGACTAAGTGACTGGCATGTAGTAGGTGCTCAACATGTGTGCTTTCCCATGGGCATCTAAGAGGCCTCAGGGCTGCCTTCCTGCCCTGCCCCCACAACTCCAGTGATTGCCTCTTAAGTGGGTACTCACGGTGATAAGGAGGAACAGGTGAGGGAGCCAGGCTGGATCCACACCCACCCACGTGCATTGTTGGGAAAACAAGCCTTTAATGCCTGGTCCCGACACAGGTGCCTGAGAGTATAAAATGGGACCCAGAGCCACTCTCTCGCCTTCCTTAAGGCACCCCAAGGCAACAGCGTTTGAAAGGAAAGGAGGCGGTGGCATGGAGGCTCCAGAGACTGAGCCCTTCCTACGGCAAGAAGGGAGCCAGTGGGGCCCACTGCTCAGGGCCATCTGGCAGGTGTTTCATTCTACCTTCCTCCTGGGGACCCTCAGCCTCGTCATCAGTGATGTCTTCAGGTTCACTGTCCCCAAGCTGCTCAGGTGAGTCCAGACTTGAGGTGCCCTGCTAAGGCTGGTGGTCTTTTAGTGGCATCCTTCCAGAGCCAAGGGGCTTCAGCTCTCCTGCCTCTGCCTATAGATCTGGTGCTGGGGACACTGGAGGGTGGGTGACAAGGATACTGAAGAAGGGAAATGATTAATGAGAAAGTGACTGTCCCCCAGAAGGGCAAATAACCTCTTACCTGACTGCATCAATTAGCTTTTGCTGTAAAATGCCCCAAAAGCGAGTGGCTTAAAATTGCAAGCATCCATTTATTTAGTTCATGGTAATGTGGGTTAGTAACATGGGCTGGGCTCAGCTGGACTCAGCTGGGCTGTTTTTCTTTCCTTGGCTGGCTTTTTTCATGTGCCTGCAGTTGTGTATCTGAAGCTGGGGTGGCAGTCTCTGTTCCATATGGGTTCCCATCCTCCAAAAAGCTAGCTCAGATTTGTTTATGTGGCTGCTTGGGGGAGGGTTCTAAGAAACAGGCCAAAAGCCACATTTTCTCTTGAGGCTCAGAGCCAGCATAGCTTTACCTCCACTCTACTCTGTTGGTCAAAGGTGGTTTTGTGGCCAGCCCAGATTCAAGTGGTATCTGCTCAGCTGCCATAACAGAGCATCACAGAGTAGCTTCAATGACAGAAATGTATTTTCCTCATGATTCTGGTGGCTGGAAGTTCCAGACGAGGTATCTGCAAGTTGGTTCCATCTGAGGCCTCTGCCTTTGGCGTGCAGTTGGCCACCTCCTCCCTGTGTCCTCATAAGGCCTTTCCTCTGTGTCCACCCTGGCGTCTCCCTGTGTGTCTACATTTCCTCCTCTTATCAGGACTTCAGACTGGATGCAGGCCCAGCCTAATGACCTCATTTTAGCTTTATTACCTCTTAAAAGGCCCTATTTCCAAATACAGTCACATTCAGAGGTACCAGGGGTTGGGGCTTCAACATACAAATTTTGTGAGGACACAATTTAGCCCATAACAAGTGGGGACAAAAACTCTACCTCTTGATCTTGAGGAGCTACAGTCAGATTGAAAAGAAGCATGAACAGTGAGGGCAAATACCCGAGATCATGATTGTGGAAAAAGTCAGCCACGCCGAATGATCCTCCACACCTGGCCTGGTCTGAGCAAAGGCAACACACCTGGGCACCTCCTCTCACCAGCTGTACCTTCTCCCTCCTCCCCCTGCAAGCCTTTTCCTGGAGTTTATTGGTGATCCCAAGCCTCCAGCCTGGAAGGGCTACCTCCTTGCGGTGCTGATGTTCCTCTCGGCCTGCCTGCAAACGCTGTTTGAACAGCAGAACATGTATCAGCTCAAGGTGCTACAGATGAGGCTGCGGTCAGCCATCACTGGCCTGGTGTACAGAAAGGTGAGCCCCCGGGGACAAGTGCAGGTCTTCCCGGCCAGGAAAAGCAACATCACTGAGCTGGTTGGTAGTAACGCTATCAGCAGCTGAGAATGCATTCAGTCCTTATTAAAGTCACTCACAGTACATTCTCACTTCCTTTGTTATTTCTTTTTATTTATATGTATTCATTTTTTTTGAGACAGTCTCCCTCTGTTGCCCAGGCTGGAGTGCAGTGGTGCAATCTCGGCTCCCTGCAACCTCTGCATCCCAGGTTCAAGCAATTCTCCTGCCTCAGCCTCCAGAGTAGCTGGGACTACAGTCACATTTCACCATGCCCAGCTAATTTTTCTGTTTTTAGTAGAGACAAGGTTTTGCCATGTTGCCCCGGCTGGTCTGGAATTCCTGGCTTCAAGTGATCCGCCTCACCTCCTTAATTATTTCTGTAAGGTCTTGTGAGATCTGCTCCTGGGACTTCTCTGACCTCATCACCTCTCACACACGCCTCATCCCCTCTCACACACGCCTCATCCCATGCTCACTCTCCCCCAGCCACGCAGGCCTGCTTTCTGTTCCTCAAACACTCTGGGAACCCACCCACCTCGGGGTCTTTGTATTTGTTTTCACTGCCTAGACACCATGTCTACTCCTCCTAATCTAATTTTAATGTTTGAGCCTAATTTTAACTTAGTCATTCCCCCTTGAGGATAAAGGGTTAACCCTCTGATAAGGTGGCCAGTCAGCTGTGTTCCTAGACAATACTGCTTGTAGTGAAAATGACCCCTAGGCTGGGCACAGTGGCTCAAGCCTGTCATCTTAGCACTTTGGGAGGCTGACATTACAGGCATGAGCCACTGCACCCAGCCTAGGGGTCATTTTCACATGGGAGGATCACTTGAGGTCAGGAGTTCAAGACCAGCCTGGCCAACATGATGAAACCCCATCTCTACTAAAACTATAAAAATTAGCCAGGCATGGTGGCAGGTGCCTGTAATCTCAGCTACTCAGGAAGCTGAGGCAGGACAACCTGCCTCCCCTAGGAGGGGGAGGTTGCAGTGAGCTGAGATTGTACCACTGCACTTCAGCCTGGGTGACAAAGTGAGACCCCATTTCAAAAACAAATAAAATAACTCCAAATGGCATGTGGGCTGGGCTGGAAGTCGTGTCCATTGACTGCATACCTGATTGGAGGCCATATCTTTGGACTTCTCTCTGTGCTCTCATTACACTAAGTCTCTAGACTGCTGCCGCAGGAGCTGTTGGCTCCTGTGGGGCATGAAGCATCTGAGCCAGGGCAGGTCCCATTCCATGTAAGTCTCGTTCTGCGACACCTGAGCTGTCACCTGGGGAGGAGGGGACCAAGGGGACAAATCCTGGGTGGCCAGGAGGGCAGCTCTTGGTGCTGTCCTGCCAGAGTGCTTCGTCCCAGCCTCGTGTCCCCTGAGCATGCCAGAGCTGGGCGTGCCCTATCCTGTTTCTGGAGTCCACATGTTTCCTTGAGCCTGAGAGGAAAGCCCCCTGATGGGCATTGATCTCACTCCCCACCTGCAGGAGGCCTTCTTTGATCTCCTGATGAGGTCAGACCCCTCCTCTCCTCTCTAACCTCTGTGCTACCTTTTTTTTTTTTTTTTTTTTTAAAGACAGAGTTTAATGCTTACAGCCCAGGCTGGAGTGCAATGATGCGATCTGGGCTCATGGCAACCTCTGCCCATCAGGTTCAAGCGATTCTCCTGCCTCAGCCTCCCAAGTAGCTGGGATTACAGGCATGCACCACTATGCCCAGATAACTTCGTATTTTTAGTTGAGACGGGGTTTCACCATTTGATCAGGCTGGTCTCAAACTCCTGACCTCAGGTGATCCGCCCACCTCAGCCTCCCAAAATACTGGGATTACAGGGGTGAGCCACCATATCCAGCCTATTTATTTTATTTTTTGACACAGGGTCTCACTCTGTTGCCCAGGCTGAAATGCAGTGGCACAATCATGGGTTACTGTAGCTTTGACCTCCTGGGCTCAAGCAATCCTCCCATCTCAGCCTCCCATGTAGCTGGGACCAGAGGTGTGCACCACTGTGCTTGGCTAATTTTATTTCTTTAGTGTAGAGATGGGGGTCTCACTATGTTTCACCACACCTGGCCTGGGCTGCTTTTTATGGTACTCATCATAACTGCCATTCAAGTATGAGTTATATAAATCTTTCTGTTTTGTCGTTTTATATATATATACTTTAAGTTCTGGGGTACATGTGCAGAACATGCAGGTTTGTTACACAGGTATATACGTGCTGTGGTGGATTGCTGCACCCATCTACCCATCATCTACATTAAATACTCCTCCTAATGCTATCCCTCCCCCTACTCTCCACCCCCAACAGGCCTCAGTATGTGATGTTCCCCTCCCTGTGTCCATGTGTTCTCATTGTTCAACTCCTACCTATGAGTGAGAACGTGTGGTATTTGGTTTTCTGTTCTTGTGTCAGTTTGCTGAGAATGATGGTTTCCAGCTTCATCCATGTCCCTGCAAAGGACATGAACTCATCCTTTTTTTATGGCTGCATAGTATTCCATGGTGTATATGTGCCACATTTTCTTTAGTCTATTATTGATGGGCATTTGGGTTGGTTCCAAGTCTTTGCTATTGTGAGCAGTGTCACAATAAACATACATGTACATGTGTCTTTACAGCAGAGTGATTTATAATCATTTGAGTGTATACCCAGTAATGGGATTGCTGGGTCAAATGGAATTTCTAGGCCCTTGAGGAATCACCACTCTGTCTTCCACTATGGTTGAACTAATTTACACTCCCACCAACAGTGTAAAAGCTTTCCTATTTCTCCACATCCTCTCCATCATCTGTTGTTTCCTGACTTTTTTTTTTTTTTTTTTTTTTTTTTGAATATTTTTTTTTTTTTTTTTTTTTTTTTTTTTGGGACAGAGTTTTTCTCTTGTTACCTAGGCTGGAGTGCAATGGCGCGATCTTGGCTCACCGCAACCTCCGCCTCCTGGGTTCAGGCAATTCTCCTGCCTCAGCCTCCTGAGTAGCTGGGATTACAGGCATGTGCCACCATGCCCAGCTAATGTTTTGTATTTTTAGTAGAGACGGGGTTTCACCGTGTTGACCAGGATGGTCTCGATCTCTTGACCTCGTGATCCACCCGCCTCGGCCTCCCAAAGTGCTGGGATTACAGGCTCGAGCCAACGCACCCGGCCCGTTTCCTGACTTTTTAATGAATGCCATTCTAACTGGCATGAGTGGTATCTCACTGTGGTTTTGATTTGCATTTCTCTAATGACCAGTGATTATGAGCATTTTTTCGTATGTCTGTTGGCTGCATAAATGTCTCTTTTGAGAAGTTTCTGGTCATATCCTTCACTCACTTTTTGTTGGGGTTCATTTTTTTTCTTGTAAATTTGTTTAAGTTCTTTGTAGATTCTGGACATTAGCTTTCAGTCAGATGAATAAATTGCAAAAGATTTTTCCCATTTCTACAATCAAAGTGTAGGTTGCCTGTTCACTCTGATGATGGTTTCGTTTGCTGTTTAGAAGCTCTTTAGTTTAATTAGATTGCATTTGTCAATTTTGGCTTTTGTTGCCATTGCTTTTTGATGTTTTAGTCATGAAGTCTTTGCTTATGCCTTTGTCCTGAATGGTATTGCCTAGGTTTTCTTACTTTTTGAGACAGAGTCTCACTCTGCCTACCCAAGCTGGAGTGCAGAAGAGATCTCGGCCCACTGCAACCTCCACCTCCCAGGTTCAAGCAATTGTCTTGCCTCAGCCTCTGGAGTAGCTGAGACTACAGGCCCCCACCACCATGCCCATCTAATTTTTGTATTTTTACTAGAGACAGAGTTTTTACCATATTGGCAGCCTGGTCTCCAACTCCTGGCCTCAAGCCATCCACCCGCCTCGGCCTCCCAAAGTGCTGGGATTACAGGCATGAGCCACCATGCCAGGCCAGTTATATAATTTTTATTATAGGGCCTTGTTTCCCACCTCAAACTCCAGGTCCGGGAGAGCAAGCCTCATCTCTGCTGTTCACAGCTGTGTTTTCAGCTCTCAGCTCAGTGTGAGTCAAACAGTGGGCCCTCTCCAGAGATTTGCTACGTGGAGAACTTCTATGCTCAGTCATTGCTGAATCACTCCTTCACTCTCTCACATAGTCACAGAGACAGGACTGCATGTGAGACTTAGCATTCAGCAGGCTGGAAGGGGTCCACTGTGACCCCAGGGTTAGGGCAGATAAGAGGCTGACAGAGAAGTAGGCTGGTGTCAGAGAAGCACATGAAAGGTCACACCCTTGTGTGCCTGCGTCACCCTGGATTGCTTCAAGGGTGTAGGAGCTTGCAAGGCCTGTGACTGGGTGAGTTGCTTAACTTCTCTGTGCCTCCATTTCCTTAGCTGCAGAATGGGGTTAGTAATTGTGCCTTTCATTGATTCTAGTCTCACATTTTTTTTTTCACTCTAATATTTCCAAAATGGAGACGTCTCTTACATGTCTTAATGTAATTGGAAATATCTTCCTTGGTGAGAGAACATTAGCCAGCTTTTTTTCCATGGCATTTTTTTTTAAAGACAGGGTCTTGCTCTGTTTCCCAGGCTAGAGTGCAGAGGCACCAACCCGGCTCACTGCAGTGTCAACCTCCTGAACTCAAGTGATCCTCCTACCTCAGCCTCCCCAGTAGCTGGGACCACAGGCACACCATAGCCGTGCCTGGCCAATTTTTTTTTTTTTCTTTTGAGATGGAGTTTTGTTCTTGTCACCCAGGCTGAAGTGCAATGGCTTGATCTTGGCTCACTGCAGCCTCCACCTCCTGGGTTCAAGCGAGTCTCCTGCCTCAGCCTCCCAAGTAGCTGGGATTACAGACGCCCATCACCATTCCTGGCTAATTTTTGTATTTTTGGTAGAGACAATGTTTTACCATATGGGCCAGGCTGATCTTGAACTCCTGACCTCAGGTGATTTGTCTACTTCAGCCTCTCAAAGTGCTGGGATTATAGGCATGATCCACCGGGCCCAGCCCCCTGGCTAATTTTTAAAATTGTTTTTGTAGAGATTGGGTCTTGGTATGTTGTCCGGCTGGTCTCAAACTCCTAGGATCAAGCAGTCCCCCACTCAGCCTCCCATAGTGGTGAGATTACAGGCAAGGGCCACCGGACCTGGCCTGGCATTTTAGATGGAATGTGGTAGTGTTTTCTGGGTGCCATTCACGGCCATGAGCTCCCTGGGACATGATGAGACTGTTCATTTAGCACAGCGCCTGGGACGTGGTGAGCACTGGGCTGACGACCACCGTTACCTGTGGTTATCTGGTGTTTTCATGCGTGTTGTTCATTATTACACCCTCTGTGCTTTAGGGATCTTGGATAATTTTTTTTTAATCATCTCTGGATTCTGAAGGAGCCCTGAGAGATTGGCCTAAGAGACTTTACTCACTGTGCAGATGCAAAAAGTGAGACTCAGTAGGTGGAGAAGCCAGCCGGGGTATCCCTCTGCCCCAGCCTCACCCCCACCGCTTCTTTCCTTCTGCCCTTCCTCCAGGTCCTGGCTCTGTCCAGCGGCTCCAGAAAGGCCAGTGCAGTGGGTGACGTGGTCAACCTGGTGTCCGTGGACGTGCAGCGGGTGACCGAGAGTGTCCTCTACCTCAACGGCCTGTGGCTGCCTCTCGTCTGGATCGTGGTCTGTTTCGTCTATCTCTGGCAGGTATGTGGGTGGAGGAAGATGGGATTTGAATGGAGTCCCCAATCCTTCCTTCTCCCCTTCCTCCTCCCCCCTCCCACCCTTCCTCCTCAGCACTTAGCATTCAACAGGCTAGAATGGGTCAACTGTGACCCCAGGGTTAGGGCAATTTGAAGCTGCCAGAGAACCAGGTTGCTGTCAGAGGCACATGAAAGGTCTCGACCTTGTCCTGTCTTCATCACGCAGGATTCCATTCCTGATGTGGAAGCTTACAAGCCTTCCTCCCTACTCCCCCTGCCCCCGAATCCCCCTCCTGCGCCCCTCCCTGCACTCCTCTCCTCCCAAATTCCCCCAACTTCTGACCATGTAGCACCCCTCCTCTTCCTGCACCCCCTCCTCTTCCTCCTTCCCACCTCTTCTTCCTCTCTCCTGCTCCTCCCTCTTCTTCCCTTTCTGTTCTCTGCC
>NW_016107319.1:35521-39945 GCF_001604975.1 Cebus imitator
GACTCTGGCCTGGGTGCAGTGCCTCACACCTATAGTCCCAGCACTGAATTCCAGCTCTGAGATGGAGCAAGACTCTCTTTTTAAAATTGTAAAAAATGTTTTGTTTTTTGAGACAGTCTCACGTGTCACCCAGGTTGGAGTACAGTGGCACAATCTGGGCTCACTGCAACCTCCTCCTCCCGGGTTCAAGTGGTTCTCCAGCCTCAGCCTCCCAAGTAGCTGGGATTACAGGCATGCACCACTGTATCTAGCTAATTTTTGTATTTTTAGTAGAGACGGGGTTTCATCATGTTGGCCAGGCTTGTCTCAAACTCCTGACCTCAGCTGATCTGCCCACCAGAGCCTCCCAAAGTGCTGGGATTATGGGCATGAGCCACCATGCCCACCCTTATAAAAAATGTTAGTGGCGTTCTGATTATAATTGTTACATACTCCCCCCAAAATTGGAATGCACATGCATATGATTGTTTATGCCAGGACTGGGGACCGGGACCTTTTCTCATGCCTTCACCTTGTATTCCAGGGCCTTGCAAACAATAGGTCCTTAGTAAGTACAACATAAGGCACTCAGACAGTGCTTGATGTGCAGTACATACATGTCATCATTAGGAAGAAAGAGGGAGAGAGGAAGAACACGGGAAATTTCAGGGCAATTGATCAGGTTGACACCACCGCTGCTAAAAATCAGATAAGACCAGTCTGAGCGTGGTGGCTTACGCCTGTAATCCCAGCACTTTGGGAGGCCGAGGCTGGTCGATCACTTAGGTCAGGAGTTCAAGACCAGCATGGCCAATATGGCAAATACTGAAAATACAAAAATTAGCCTGTCATGGTGGCATGCATCTGTAATCCCAGCTACTCAGGAGGCTGAGACAGGAGAATCACTTGGGAAGCAGAGGTTGCAGTGAACTGAGATCATGTCACTGCACTCCAGCCTGGGTGACAGAGCAAGACTCCATCTCATTAAAAAAAAGAATAAAAGAAAATAAAAACAAAAAGAAAATGTGTTCCTAAGGACTGAGATGGGAAACTGAAGCACACAGACTGGAGTTGGGGAGGCGCTTGTCAAGAGAATGGGTTCAAGTAACCTGTGAAGGACTCTCATACACTCACAGCAACTTAAAAATCATTTATTCTACCCTCCATTTCCACATTTTCCAGAAATAGAAACCAAAGCTGAGAGGGGAAGATAACTATCCCTAAAGCACTATGTTGGTAGGGAGCAGGGTTGCCACAGAAAACACAGGACATCCAGTGAAGTGTGAGTTTCGGACTCTCAGTGTATGTCCCAAATAATGCATGAGACTTACACGAAAATCTTACTCTTTGTCTTCAAAGGTAACTGGACGTTTGTATGGTGATTTGCTAAGTCTGACAGCCCTTATGAGGGTAAAATGAAGATTAGGAAAATAATGAAATGTAATAAGCAAACATGCAAAATGAGGACAAATCTGTTCCCATTTTGCAGACAAGGGAATTGCACGTTAGGGAGGCGACTTGTCCAAAGGCCACACTCACAAGCGTCAGAGTCAGGATTTGAACCGAGGTCTCAACTTCGCTGTTGTGGCCAGGAATACCCTCCAGTCCTACTCGTGTGTGTGTATGTTCTGTCTTGAATATGACCCTCTCCCCATCGTGTAAGTGGGCCATTCCCCTCCCTGACACTGAAGGACCCCATCTTCAGTAGGTGCCTCCTGACCCAGCAGACCCCCATGAGCCCGGATCCCTGGGACCTGGTGGCTGCCCTTATCACATTCCCTGACTCCTATCTTAGGACCCAAGTCTGACCCCCTTCAGGATCTGCAGCTGTGTTACAGGAAAGGGGACCCGACCCAGACCCCAAGGGAGGGTTCTTGGATCCCATGCAAGAAAGAATTCAGGATGAGTCTGTAAAGTGAAGTGAGTTTTTTGTTTTGTTTTGTTTTTTGTTTTTGACATGGAATCTCACTCTGGTGCCCAGACTGGAGTGCAGTGGTACAACTGTGGCTCACTGCAACCTCAGTCTCCTAGGTTCAAGCGATTCTCCTCCCTCAGCCTCCTGAGTAGCTGGGATCACAGGCGCCTGCCATCATGCCCAGCTAATTTTTATATTTTCAGTAGAGACAAGATTTCACCGTGTTGGCCAGGCTGGTCTTCAACTCCTGATCTCAGGTGATCCACACGCCTCAGCCTCCCAAAGTGCTGGGATTATAGGCATGAGCTATGGCGCCTGGCTGAAAGCAAGTTTTTCAGGAAAGTAAAGATATAAAAGAATGACTACTCCATAGAGCAGCCCAGAGGGTGCTGGCGTTTTATGGTTATTTCTTGATGATGTGCTGAACAAGGGGTGGATTATTCACACCTCCCCTTTTTAGACCATATAGGGCAACTTCTGGATGTTGCCATGGCATTTGTAAACTGTCATAGCGCTGGTAGGAGTACAGCAGTGAGGATGGCCAGGGGTCACTCTGGTCGCCATCTTGGTTTTGGTGGGTTGGACTGGCTTCTTTACTGCAGCCTGTTGTACTGGCAAGGTCTCTGTGACCTGTATCCTGTGCTGCCCTCCTGTCTCATCCTGTGACTTCGAATGCCTTCACCACCGGGGAATGCAGCCCAGTAGGTCTCAGCCTCCTTTTACTCAGCTCCTATTGAAGATGGAGCTGCTGTGGTTCACACGCCTCTGGCAGCTGGGCTCCTCGGGATCTCCTGACATCCTGTCCCCTCTGTCCCCAGCTCCTGGGCCCATCTGCCCTCATGGCCATCGCTGTCTTCCTGAGCCTCCTCCCTCTGAATTTTTTCATCACCAAGAAGAGGAACCACCATCAGGTTCGGCTTTTGGGAAAGGGATGGACCAGGCAGGAAGAAGGGAGGAAGCCACAGGTCCTATGTGGGCGATGGGGAGGGGAGAGCTGAGTGGGAGCCCACGGGTCTGCTTTGTTCTAGTCTCTGTGAGTTGCCCATTGTGCAGACCTGCCCCCGCTCCTCCCCATCACAATGGATGGCGGCTCCTCCCTCTAGTGTTCGGGCCCCAGGCCCTGGGTCAGTTCAATGCCTCTTTCTCTCACACCCCATTGGTCAGCAGATTTGCTTGGTGTCACCTTCAAAATGCATCCAGAATGTCACCCTTCCTGGTGCAGGCTCTCCAAGCCCCCACCCCCACCCTTTCTCTAACCTGGATCCTTGCAGCAAGGCCCTGGCTCACTCTCTACTTCTGCCCCAGCCTCTCTCCACTCCCAGCCACAGGAGACCTGTGTAAGCCAAATCCATTGCACCCTCCTCTGCTGAGACCCACAGCAGCCCGGTTTTCCTCAGTCTGAGCCAAAGGCCCCACAGTGGCCCCCCAGGCCCGCCCTGAGCTGCCTCATGGCCTCTAGCCTCACCTTCCACCCACCTCCCTCCCTTCCCCACCTACCCCCCTTCCCCATCCTCACCCCTGCCTGATGTTCACACATCTCTCCAGGCATCTGCTTCAGCTGTTCCCTCTGCCTGGGTCACCCTCACTCCAAACGACCCTTGTCCCCTCCAGCACCCCGTGCAGTCAGCCGCCTCCCTCACCACTGTCCAGCAAGGACAGGGCCCGCCCATCCCCCTCCTCCCTTCCTTGGCCTGTCCTGGGTTTGTTTTTGCTTTTCCCCAGCACTTCCCACTTCCTAAAGGGCCCTGCGGGAAGTGCCTGGCAGGGGCCGATGGCCTTGCTCTCCTTAGGCTGGAAGCTCCACAGCAGCACGGGCCACTCCCTGTGGCAGACTCAGTGTCTAGTTAGTGCTCAGCATGCAGAAGGTGCTGGATCAGTGTTTGAGAATTATGGAAGAAAGGGAGGGGGAAGGGAAGGAGAGAGGAAGGGAAGAAGGGGGAGGGAGGGGAGAAAGGAGGGGGGGAGGAGTGAAAAGGAGGGAGGGAAGGAAAGATAGGAAAGGGGAGGACAGATGGGGGAAGGAAAAAGTTAAGAGAGGAAGAGAAGGAATGAGGGAGGGAAGGAAGAAAGAAAGAAAGGGCAGGAGAGAGCAAGAAAGGAAAGAAAGGTGGGAGTGAAGGAGGAAGGGAGGGGGATGGAGGGAAGAAACTTACTTCCTCTCTAGGCCCAGCTGTCCCAGTGTCTATCTGTCACCTGGGCTGTTTCTCCAGCCTCCTGCGTGGCCTCCTCGAAAATCATCTAGGTGGGCACGGTGGCTCAGGCCTGTAATCCCAGCACTTTGGGACGCCAAGCTGGGCAGGTCACCTGAGGTGAGGAGTTTAAAACCAGCCTGGCCAACATGGCAAAACCCTGTCTGTACTAAAAAATACAAAGATCAGCCAGGTGTGGTAGCAGGTGCCTATAATCCCAGCTGCTTGGGAGGCTGAGGCATGACAATCCCTTGAACCCAGGAGGAGGAGGTTACAGTGAGCCCAGGTCATGCCACTGTACTCCAGCCTGGGTGACAGAGCAAGACTCCATCTCAAAAAAA
>NW_016107319.1:40800-45155 GCF_001604975.1 Cebus imitator
TCCCGGTTCAGCTCCTCCAGGAGTCCAGGCAGAGGGTGATGGTGGATGGACCAGGACTGAGGGTCAGAGATGTGGAGAGGCAGACAGCTTTGGGATGTACTTGTGGAAATCAGTGGGATTTGCTGCAGGGTGGCTGTCAGGGTGCAGGGAGAATTCTGGACCGGCCCTGTCTTCATCTCTCTCTCCTCTCCAATCCCAGGAAGAGCAAATGAGGCAGAAGGACTCTCGGGCCCGGCTCACAAGCTCCATCCTCAGGAACTCGAGGACCATCAAGTTCCATGGCTGGGAGGGAGCCTTTCTGGACAGAGTCCTGGGCATCCGGGGCCGGGAGCTGGGCGCCTTGCGGACCTCCGGTCTCCTCTTCTCCGTGTCACTGGTGTCCTTCCAAGTGTCTACATTTCTGGTGAGTCACTCTAATCTCTATTCGGAGCAGGACTGGGGAAGGCGTGTGGGGGTAGGGGGCGGGGTGAGGTAGGTGGAGCCTCCCAGATCCTACCACCCTGTCCATCAAAACCCACTCATTCAGGATCCTGTTCTCTCGGGGTTCCTGCTGTCTTCTGCTTGAGTGAACTAATCTGGTCATTCTGGTGAAGGTGGCAGCGGCTCATGGGGTCTGCTGTTCTGAGAGTTCCAGGCTTCTACTGACAAGAGAAGGAGGGTGGGGGAGTGCAGGGGGACTGCCAAGGTAGAATCCGGCGTCTGAGTGGCTTCCCTGCTGGCCAGCAGACGTCCACAGCCACCGTGTCACTGACCTGATCCTTGACCTGCCATTCTGTCATTTATTTCAGATTGCTGTCACAACAGCCTTCCTAAAGCACAGCTTTAAAAAAATTTGATACATAGGCTGGGTGCAGTAGCTCAAGCCTGTTATCCCAGCACTTTGGGAGGCTGAGGTGGTGGATCACCTGAGGTCAGGAGTTCAAGACCAGCCTGCCCAACATGGCAAAACCCTGTCTCTACCAAAAACACAAAGATTAGCCAGGCATGGTAGAGAGCGGCTGTAATCCCAGCTACTCAGGAGGCTGACGCAGGACAATCGCTTGAACCTGGGTGGTGGAGATGGCAGTGAGCCAAGATGGTGACACTTCACTCCAGCCTGGGCAACAGAGCAAGATTTTGTTTCAAAAAAAAAAAAAGGCAGGGGGACCACAAATGGCACCAACTCCTAGAGCCCTCACGTGCTGCTCCTGCCTGCAGCTTTAGAGTCATCTTCCAAGTGACTCTCGGGTCACAAGTTCCACCATGCCTGAAACAGCAATGCTACCAAGATCAGAAACTCTGCTGTCCCCCCAGCGCCTGGAGCCTAGAGGCATTAGGTTCTCCCCTAGCCTCTAGTGATGCCTAGAGCTGGGGCTACACCCTCACCGCCTTTAACAACATGCTGTGTCTTTGGAGAGAGCCTTGCATAGCTTATGGCTGAGGAGTGGACGAGTATTAGCAGGATTGGGAGTGGGATCTACAAAGGGAGGCTCATGCGGACATGGTGGGTGGGCCTCGTGGACCCTGCAGGCACCATAGCTTGCCTGGGCTGCCCAGTCCATGCTTGTGTGTCTCACTGTCGCCCCACGTGTTCACCCTCCCACCTCAGGTTGCACTGGTGGTGTTTGCTGTCCACACTCTGGTGGCCGAGAATGCCATGGATGCAGAGAAAGCCTTTGTGACTCTCACAGTTCTCAACATCCTCAACAAGGCCCAAGCTTTCCTGCCCTTCTCCATCCACTCCGTCGTCCAGGTGAGGTGGGGGTCAGGGCTGGAGCCATCCTTGGGGAGCGTGTGGGCTGCACTGGCTTCAGCTACCCTAGGCCTGCCATTTGCAGAGGAGGGGAAAGACAGTGGGAGGGAGACAGATGGTGTGGAGCTGGAAAAGAGGCGAGCAGGGGCAAGAACAGAGGCGGGCAGAGAGTACAGCAGACATCTGCAAGGGGCCAGCCTTTGTCTGTACCACCATGGAATCCGACAACCATTTCCATGAGGATCTAGAACCACAGGGGCTGTCTGCTATGACAGCAGGTGTCACCAACACAATCAGCACTTGGCCACAGGTACCATCGCTGAGAACCAGGAGGGTACTTGGCTTCCCAAAGTGCTGGGATTACAGGCATGAGCCGCTGCACCTGGCCTAATCTGTATTTTTAACGACTGGTTTCTTTCTTCCCCAAAGATGGGTGTGTGACTGGGAAAGGGCACCCCCAGATGGACACTGGAAATTGTTCCGTGTAATGTGCAGACCTCTCCACAGACACCCTCAGAACATGCAGGGTCATCCGTCTGTCCAGTGATTCCACATACAAGCAATCATGTCAGTTCCCTTTTTTGCACAAAGCAATTTTGTTTCTCTTCCTTTGCTATCTCTGGTCCTTTCAGCATCATGAAAATAAGAAACGGTGGCATACCTGAGCCATCTCTGTTTCTCCTTTTTTTATTTTTAATTTATTATTATTTTTGAGACAGAGTCTCACTCTGTCACCCATGATAGAACACAATGGTGCAATCTCAGCTCACTGCAACCTCCACCTCCTGGGTTCAAGTGATTCTCCTGCTTCAGCCTTGCAAGTAGGTAGGACTACAGGCACATACAACCATGCCCAGCTAATTTTTTTCATATTGTTCATAGAGATGAAGTTTCACTATGTTGACCAGGCTGGTCTTGAACTGCTGATTTCAGGTGATCTGCCCACCTTGGCATCCCAAAGTGCTGGGATTTCAGACATAAGCCACAGTGCCCAGCTTTATTTACTTACTTACTTATTTATTTATGTATTGAGACAGGGTCTCACTCTGTCGCCCAGGCTGGAGTGCAGTGGTGTGATCTCAACTCACTGCATCGTCAACTCCTGGCCTCAAGTGATCCTCCTGCACTTGGCTACCCAAAGTGCTGGGATTATGGGCATGAGCCACTGCACCTGGCTTAATCTCTTACTTTAAGGACCGGTCTCTTTCTTCCCCAAGATGGGTTTGTGACTGGGACAGGATGCCCCCAGGTGGACAACATTTGAAATTGTATAATGGCTTGATAACCTCATTGGAAAAGCCACCATCCTCTTCTCAGATCTTTTCTGTGGAATGGAAGCTGGTTCATTCTGGTGTCACTGATTGATAGGAGTGCAGAGGTGGCAGATTGCCACCATCAAGGTCACCACTCAGGGTGCATCGTTTCCCATGAACTAGGAAGCTTTGTCCTCATGCCTTGCACATGCACAGAATTTGGTAGACAGGAAGCTGTTGCCACACGTCTTGAGACACTGACACCCCAAACCCAAGTTCTTTGGTCTTCTGGCTAGGTGACCTGGGGCTTCGGTTTCCCTAGGCCCGGGTGTCCTTTGACCGTCTGGTCTCCTTCCTCTGCCTGGAAGAAGTTGACCCTGGTGCAGTGAACTCGTGTCCCTCTGGAAGCTGTGAGTGTTGAGTCTGACAGGAGGGGTGTGGGGAGGGATGGGGGGCATGGGGGCTGTCTGGGCCCATAATGGCAAGCCAGCATCAGCACTTGGAAATGGGGGCTGCAGGTAGTGGACTGGCATGTGCAGATCACGCCATCTGCATGTCATTTGGAAACAGGCACCGTGCTGCTGCTGTTTGTGCTAGCCATTGGGCGACCACTCACTGAGCACCAACTTTGTGCTGTCCTGTGTGTGCAGCAGAGAACACGCTAACACAGTGGGCCCCAAGCTTTTTGGCACCAGGAACTGGTTTTGCAGAAGATAGTTTTTCTATGGACCGGGGTGGGGGGCATGGTTTTGGGATGATTCAAACACATTACATTTATTGTATACTTTATTATTACTACGTTAGGATATGTAATGAAATAATGATACAACTCACCACAGTGTAGAATCAGTGGGAGCCCTGAGCTTGTTTTCCTGCAACTAGACAGTCCCATCTGGGGGTGATGGGAGACAGTGACAGATCATCAGGCATTAGATTCTCTTGAGGAACATGCAGCCCAGATTCCTCACTTGCACAGTTCACAGTAGGGTTTGTGCTCCTGTGAGACTCTAATGCTGCTGCTCATCTGGCAGGAGGTGGAGCTAAGGTGGTGATGCAGGTGATGGGAAGTGGCTGTAAACACAGATGACACCCTGCTCGCCTGCTCCCTGCTCACCTACTGCTGGATGGCCCAGTTCCTGAGAGGCTGCAGACTGGTACCAGTCTGTGGCCTGGGGCTTGGGGAGTCCTGCTCCTACAGACAGGTCCTTGTTCTCATGCAGAAAGTCCAAGATGATAAGCATGGCAACATTCTGGTCAAGCTAAAAAGTAATATCATTGCAAGCTGGGCACAGTGACTCATGCCTGTCATCCCAGCACTTAGGGAGGCTGAGGCAGGCGGATCACGAGGTCAGGAGTTCAAGACCAGCCTG
>NW_016107319.1:46105-47810 GCF_001604975.1 Cebus imitator
TTTAGTAGAGACGGGGTTTCACCATGTTGACCAGGATGGTCTCGATCTCTTGACCTCGTGATCCACCCGCCTCGGCCTCCCAAAGTGCTGGGATTACAGGCGTGAGCCACCACGCCCGGCCTATATGTTATGATTAGTAATTATTATTACTGTTATTGTTTGAGATGGAGCCTCTCTCTGTTATCCATGGTATGGTATAGTTTCGCAATCTCAGCTCACTGCAAGGGTTCAAGCAATTCTCCTGCCTTAGCCTCCTGAGTAGCTGTGATTACGGGCACCCACCACCACGCCTGGCTAATTTTCATACTTTTTGGTAGAGACAGTATTTTG
Source organism: Cebus imitator (assembly GCF_001604975.1). Lineage (NCBI taxonomy): Eukaryota > Metazoa > Chordata > Mammalia > Primates > Cebidae > Cebus > Cebus imitator. Next base: position 46,436 of record NW_016107319.1, read on the forward strand.
CCGTGTTGGCCAGGGTGGTCTCAAACTCCTAACCTCAAGTGATCAACCCACCTCTGCTTCCCAAAGCGCTGGAATTACGGGCTTGAGACACTGCTCCTGGCCACAGTGAAATTAATAACACCACCTTCACTCTCTGGGAAGGCTGGGATTAGATGACAATTTATATCAGAATTCTGTTAACTTTTTCATAGATGACCAGATTATGCATATTTTAGGTTCGTGGGCCACACAGTCTCTGTCACAACTGCTCAAAGCATGAAATATAGAAATGAATGGATTTGGCTGTGTTTCAATAAAACTTTATTGAAAAGAACAGGCAGCAGGCAGGATTTGGTCTCTGGGGGCCATGGTTTGCCTCCCTCTGGATTATTAGCTGTGGGACATGGAGAGAGCAAGACCCCTGCAGGGTCACACACAAGCCAGTGGGTAGCAGGGCAGTCTGTGAAGTGGAAGAGATTTCCTGCTGCAGCTTCTGCCCTGGGGGGCAGTGCCTGGGCGCCTCTTCGATGCAGAGGCCGGCCAGGTCAGGGGTCTCCTGTAACTGCCCTCTTGTGCCCTGCAGCTGCCGGGAAGGATTGCATCACTATACACAGTGCCACCTTCACCTGGTCCCAGGAGAGCTCTCCCTGCCTCCACAGGTATAGAACGACGCTTTTGGTAACCAGCCTCATATTTTTAGGGAGAAACTTCGTGGGGCTCCTGCCATCTCACACCTGAGAGGTGGTGTAGGTTTGCTGCCTGGGACGGGAGGATGGGTTAGGCTGTGCTGGGGCTCTGCCAGGGAAGTTCCCAGGACGCTCCTGTACCTCCTGCAGGTGGGTACCAGGCCATCTAAGCCTCTCCCATTATGGGGAGACACCTCTTTGTTCCCAGGCTGTCCAAGACATTGCAAAAGGGGGGCTGGCCGGGAGGAGCCCCGAGGTTCAGCCTCAGCTGTGCCCACTTCTGTGCCGCCTATATCAGTCCAAGGCCATTATCACCTACAGCCCCCAACTCTATGGCTTGGTCTTTGTGGCTAAAAATCTCAGCCAGCCCTAAAACTCCCTGAAAAGGGAAAGAACATGCCCTGGGCAGTATTTGCATTGGTTGTCATTCACTCACTTCCTCGTCGGAGTACTTGCTACCAGCCATGCTCTGTTCTAGGTACTGGGGATCGGGTGAAGGAAATAGACAAGGGCTCTGCTCTCTTGGGGTGACGTGCTGATAGAGGTGAGGCCCAAACAGGAAGCCAGGGCAGGGGCACAGAGCACAATGGCATGCCTAGTGAGGGAAGGCCTGGCATTCAAGCTGAGATCATAAGGAAGGAGACAGCTGTGCAAGTGTCTGGGAGAAGAGCTTTCTTTCTTTTTTTTTTTTTTTTTTTTTTTTTTTTTTT
>NW_016107319.1:48420-60659 GCF_001604975.1 Cebus imitator
GAAACAGCAAGGAGGTCAGCATGGCCAAGGCCGAGCCCCTGAGGCACAGAGCGGAAGGAGGCGGGACGTCGCTCATGTCCGTCAGGACTTCAGCTTTGACCCTGAGAGAAATGGGAGTGCTGGCGGGTTTAGTTGGGAAGTGTCATGATCTGACTTGGGTTTTTTGTTTGTTTTTTGAGACAGAGTCTAACTCTGTCGCCAGGCTGGAGTGAAGTGGCGCGATCTCGGCTCACTGCAACCTCTGCCTCCCAGGTTCAAGCGATTCTCCTGCCTCAGCCTCCCAAGTAGCTGGGATTACAGGCACGCGCCACCATGGCCAGCTAATTTTTGTGTTTTTAGTAGATACAGGGTTTCTGTATTGGTCAGGCTGGTCTCAAATTCCCAACCTCAAGTGATACACCCCCCTTGGCCCTCCAAAGTGCTGGCATATCAGGCATGAGCCACTGCTGATTTGGGTTTTAACAGATCCCTCTGGTCATGGGATGGAGAATGGGCTGTGGGACATGGACAGGAGTGGGGCGGGACCAACAGCAGGGGCAGGGAGGGGAGGAAAGAGCCTATTCATTGCAAGAGCCAAGGCAGGAGGCCAGGCTGCTGAAACCCTCAGGCTACTGCCAACTCTGTGTGCATGGGGGTGGACATGCATGCATATGTGTGCATGGTGTGTGTATGTGCACACATGTACATGTGAGCAGGGATTGCTTGCGTATGCGTATGTGCTTTGTGTGTGGATGTGTGACCACATTGTTTATATGCACGTTAGCATGCTTGTATGAGTGTGCAAATGTGCATGCGTGTGTGCACACTTTGTGTGTCCGTATGCATGTACACATGCATAGATGTGCACTGGATGGTTGCTCAAATAGCCAGACAAGGACTGGGACAAGAAGAACAGTCCCACATGTGCCCTTATAGACTCCCAGAGCAGGAAAGCCCAGCTCCATCTGGGGCTCAGCCTTCCCCACAGATGCAGGCTAGACCCCAACCAAGGTCATGTCTTCTCTCTTGCATTGCCAGAATAAACCTCACTGTGCCCCAGGGCTGTCTCCTGGCTGTTGTTGGTCCAGTGGGGGCAGGGAAGTCCTCCCTGCTGTCCGCCCTCCTTGGGGAGCTGTCAAAGGTGGAAGGGTTCATGAGCATCAAGGTGAGGCCACCCCCCTCCTGTCAGCTAGGATGTCCCCACCATCCTGAAAGTCCCCCTTCCTCACTGCCTTCCCACCCCTCCCCATCCCAGCCAAGCTCACTTTCATTCATTCTGTCCACCACCCACCCACCACTGAGGCTCCCAATTTTCCTCAAAGCCTATCCTACCTCTGTCCCCATCGTCCTCCTGTGACCAAAGTAAGTGTGTTTTAGGGTTCAGTGGCCTACATGCCCCAGGAGGCCTGGGTGCAGAACACCTCTGTGGTGGAGAATGTGTGCTTTGGGCAGGAGCTGGAGCCAGCCTGGCTGGAGAGAGTCCTGGAGGCCTGCGCCCTGCGGCCAGATGTGGACAGCTTCCCTGCGGGAGTCCACACTTCAGTTGGGGAGCAGGTGAGAGTCTCAGGGTCTTTGTGGGACAGGAGACGTTGCAGTTGGGGGTCATTTGGGTCCCTGACTCATCATGGGCAGTATGATAGAGAAATTGGGGGAGTGGTCACGGAAGTGGGGAGAAGAGGGCTCAGCTCAGGATCAAGTGTGTGGTAGGTGCTTAATAATCAGAATTGATGAGTAGAGATGGACACAGAGAGAGGCAGGGAGTTGTATCAGGAATTGGTGGTGAGGGGCTCTCTGACAACTGAGAGTGAGGAGACCTTCTTCCTGTCTTTCTCTGCCCTGCCTTGCTGGGTGACGTTGATCTGATTGCTTCCCCTCTCTGGGCCTCACCAAAGGGTCTGGACAAAGATATCCAAGACACAGGATATATGCATCTAGAGCTATGGATTGGGCAGGAGTTGGCAAACTGTGACCCTCAGGCCAAATCCAGCCTGACACTTCTGTTTTTTATTTTATTTTATTTTTTGAGATGGATTCTTGCTCTGTTGTGCAGGCTGGAGTGCAGTGGTGCAATCTCAGCTCACTGCAACCTCTGCCTCCCACATTCAAGCGATTGTCCGACCTCAGCCTCCTGAGTAGCTGGGATTTCAGGCACACCACACCTGGCTAATTTTTGTATTTTTAGTAAAGACAGGGTTTCACCATGTTGGCTAGGCTGGTCTCGAACTCCTGACCTCAGGTGGTCTCCCTGTCTCCCTCAGAGTCAAAGCCCAAGTTGTGACAATCCCTGGCAAGGTCCCTGTGACCTGGCTGTGGTACCCATCAGCCCCATCTCTCATCATCTCTCGGCTTCACTCCAGCCTCCAGAGTCTCTGTAATGTTCCCTGATCCCCCAAAGCTCACTCTGACCCCAGGGCCTTTGCACCTGCTGTTCCCTCTGCTGGAAAGCTCTCCCCAGGAGTCCCCAGGGCTCATCCCTCATGTCTATCACCTTCAAAGAGAGGCCTTTCCTGACCACCTTATCCACCACGACAGCGCCCCTGCTCATGCTAGTGCACTCCACACCTGCACCTGATTTCTCTTTCCTTCCTTCCTTCCTTCCTTCTCTCTCTTTTCTTTATTTTCTTTTTCCCTTCTTTCCTTCCTTCCTTTCTTTTCTTTCTTTTCTTTTGTTTTCGACAGCCCCATTTTGTTCCCCAGGCGGAGTTCAGTGGTACAGTCACGGCTCACTGCAACCTCCACCTCCTGGGTGAGTGGAGATGGGGTTTCACCATATTGGCCAGGCTGGTCTTGAACTCCTGACCTCAAGGGACCCATCCCACTCAGCCTCCCAAAGTGTTGGGATTACAGGCGTGAGCCACCACTCCTGGCCGGCCGCCCCTGCTTTTGTATTTATTTTTCATAGTGCTCTCCACCCGACATGCTGTCTGTGTTACTGGTTTGTTTATGAATCACTTGTCTCTCTCCCCCTCATTAGAATGATGGATCCATTAAGAGAGCAGCAGCTTTGTTTTGCTCATTGCTGTTTCCCCAAAGCCTAGAACCCTGCCAGGTATATGATAAGCAGGCAGTAGTTATTCATAGAATGAATGAATGTAAGAATGAATGAATGGCTGGGTACAGTGGCTTATGCCTGTAATCCCAGCACTTTGGGAGGCCCAGGTGGGTGGATTGCTTGAGGTCAAGAGTTTGAGACTAGCCTGGCCAACATGGTGAAACCCCATCCCTAGTAAAAATACAAAAATTAGCTCGGAATGGTAGTGCATGCCTGTAATCTCAGCTACTCAGGAGGCTGAGGCAGGAGAATTGCCTACACCCAGGAGGCGGAGGTTGCAGTGAGTTGAGATCACACCACTGCCCTCCAGTCTGGGTGAAGGAGTGAGACTGTCTCAAAAATAAATAAAAATAATTAAAAGAATGAATGAAAGACAAGAAGTCCTTGATAGAAGGAATAAGTTATAGTAATTGGTAGTACACAAGGGAAATTATAGCAAATGATAATTTATTTGTATATTTCAAGATAGCTAGACGAGAAGGATTGTCATGTTCCCAATACAAAAGATAAATATTTGAGGTGATAACTGTCTCAGTTACCCTGATATGATCATTACATAGTGTCTACAGCAGGGGTTCCCAACCCCTCGGCCACGGATCAGTACCAGTCTGTGGTCTGTTTTTTTTGTTTGTTTTTTTGGATCTTTTTGAGACAGAGTCTCACTCTGTGCAGTGGATCTTGGCTGACTGCAACCTCTACCTCGGAAGTTCAAGCAGTTCTCCTCTCTCAGCTTCCCAGGTAGCTGGGACTATAGGCATGCACCACCACATCCAGCTAATTTTTGTATTTTTAGTAGAGACAGGGTTTCACCATGTTGGCCAGGCTGGTCTGGAACTCCTGACCTCAGGTGATTCGCCTGCTTCAGCCTCCCAAAGTGCTGGGATTACAAGCATGAGCCACTGCACCTGGCCTTTTTTTATTTTTTTATTTTTTGGGTTTTTTTTGTTGTTGTTGTTGTTTTGAGATGGAGTTTCGCTCTTGTTACCCAGGCTGGAGTGCAATGGCGCGATCTCGGCTCACCGCAACCTCCGCCTCCTGGGTTCAGGCAATTCTCCTGCCTCAGCCTCCTGAGTAGCTGGGATTACAGGCACGTGCCACCATGCCCAGCTAATTTTTTGTATTTTTTTAGTAGAGACGGGGTTTCACCATGTTGATCAGGATGGTCTCGATCTCTTGGCCTCGTGATCCACCCACCTTGGCCTCCCACAGTGCTGGGATTACAGGCTTGAGCCACCGCGCCCGGCCAATTTTTTTATTTTTTAAATGAAGTTTTACTCTTGTTGTCCAGGCTGCAGTGCAATGGTGCTATCTTGGCCCACTGCAACCTCCACTTCCTGGGTTCAAGCGATTCTCCTGCCTCAGCCTCCCTAGTAGCTGGGATTACAGGTGCGAGCCACCATGCCTGGCTAATTTTTGTATTTTTAGTAGTGACGGAGTGTCTCCGTGTCGATCAGGCTGGTCTCAAACCCCTGACTTCAGGTGATCGGCCTACCTCGCCCTCCCAAAGTGCTGGGATTACAGGTGTGAGCCACCGCGCCCGGCTCACCTGTTAGGAACTGGGCGGGCAGCACAGCAGGTGAGCAGCGGGCAGGCAAGGGAGGCTTCGTCTGTGTTCACAGCCACTCCTTATTGCTGGCATCACCGCCTGAGCTCCACCTCCTGTCAGATCAGTGGCAGTGTTAGAGTCTCATAGGAGCGCAAACCCTACTGTAAACAGCACATGCAAGGAATCTGGGCTGTGTGCTCCTTATGAGAATCCAATGCCTGATGATCTGTCACTGTCTCCCATCACCCCCAGAAGGGACCATCTAGTTTCAGGAAGACAAGCTTAGGGCTCCCACTGATTCTGCATTAGTGTGAGTTGTGTAAGTACTTCATTACATGTTACAATGTAACAGTAATAGAAGTAGGCCTGGTGCAGGGGCTCATGCCTGTCATCCCAGCACTTTGGGAGGCCAAGGTGAGTGGATCGCCTGAGGTCAGGAGGTAGAGACCAGCCTGGCCAACATGGTGAAACCCCATCTCTATTAAAAATACAAAAACAAGCCAGGTGTGGTGGCAGGTGCCTGTAATCCCAGCTACTTGGGAGGCTGAGGCAGGGGAATTGCTTGAACCCAGGAGGTTGCAGTGAGCCTAGATCACACCACTGCACTGCAGCCGGGTGACAAGAGCAAGACTTCCTCTCAATTAACAATAATAATAACAATAATAGAAGTAAGGCACACAATAAATGTAATGTGCTTGAATCATCCTAAAACCAATCCCCTGCCCCCAGGTCTGTGGAAAAATTGTCTTCTACAAAACTGGTCCCTGGTGCCAAAAAGGTTGGGGACCACTGCTCTACAGGCATCAAAATATCACCTGTGCCCCTCAAATAGGTACAGCTATTACATGTCAATAACAACCAAAACAAATAAAAATTTTAAATGGAAAGGTAGGACTGAAAAGCTACCGCTGGATCAGGGAATAGGGAAATGAGTGGTGTCCTCATTGTAGGTGGTCTCAGTGGAGGAAGGGAAAGAGAAGTTGGACTAAAATGGACACAAAGAGTGAGCAGAGTGTATTGGGAAGTGTATGGAACTCCTCCAGGAAGCGTGCCGGAGAGGGGAGAAGTGAGGTCGGGTAAGGATGGAGGTGATGCTGGCTTGCAAGTGAGTGCCTTTGAAGCTGGGTGAAGGCCTAGGGGACAGGCATGGCGAGCTGCACCTCACCCTGATGGGCAGATGTGCCCCAACCTGCCCCAGCCTGGGCTCCCCAGTTTCACCCTGTAGATGCACACTCAGGACGCTGTCCCTTTTGTGGCCACAGGGCATGCATCTCTCTGGGGGCCAGAAGCAGCGGCTGAGCCTGGCCCGGGCTGTGTACAGAAAGGCAGCTGTGTACCTGCTGGATGACCCCCTGGCAGCCCTAGATGCCCACGTCGGCCAGCACGTCTTCAGCCAGGTCATCGGGCCTGGTGGGCTACTCCAGGGAACAGTAAGTTTGGGAACATGTGTCAGAGGGCACAGAGCAAAGGCAGAGGATGCCCTTAGCATCCAGTCCTAACCCAGGTTTTTCTCATCCCTCCCTTCCACTTGAGTCCAGTTTTCCTCTTTGTATGGGTCAGCTTTTGCTGTGATGATGCTACGTAACAAACAACCCCTCATATTCCATCGGCTTACAACAGCAGCTGTTTCTTGCTTATGCGTCTGTGGTTTAACTACTACAGCTCTGCCTTGGATGGTTGGCCTGGGTCAGATGGACTCCTTGTCTTCTTGTTTTGAGACACAGGCTGAAGGAGTCCCCTCAGTTTCTCTATTTGGGCATGCTGTTTTCAAGAAAGATAGCAGGAGCACAAGAAGGGGAGCTGTCCCCACTCTGAGTCCAGGGACAACATGCCCACCCCAACCCCCAGCTCTAGGAGGCTGGCCAAGCACATGTGTGTAGCTTTTCCTTCCTTCCTTCTTGTTCTCTCTCTCTTTTTTTTTTTTTTTGAGTCTTGCTCTGTCACTCATGTTGGAGTGCTGTGGTGCAATCTCAGCTCACTGCAGCCTCCACCTCCCAGGTTCAAGTGATTTTCATGCCTCAGCCTCCGAAGTAGTTGGGACTACAGGTATGCACCACCATACCTAGCTAATTTTTGTATTTTTAGTAGAGACAGGACTTAGCCATGTCAGCCAGGCTGATCTCAAACTCCTGACCTCAGGTGATCAACCTGCCTTGGCCTCCCAAAGTGCTGGGATTACACGTGTGAGCCACTGCACCCAGCCACATGTGTAATTTCTACCCCTTCCCTGTCCAGACACGGATTCTCGTGACCCACGCGCTCCACATCCTGCCCCAGGTTGATTGGATCGTGGTGCTGGCAGATGGGGCCATCGCAGAGATGGGTTCCTACCAGGAGCTTCTGCACAAGAAGGGGGCCCTCATGAGTCTTCTGGATCAAGCTGGACAGCCAGGAGATAGTGGAGAAGGAGGTACTAGGTGGGCTTTGCTGATTCTCCGTGCCTGGTTCCTGCCACTCTTGGGGGGAAAGGCTCAAAAGGTCCTACCAGCATGAGTGGATTGCTCTGGTCACACCCTCCCTGCAGGCCTAGGCCTGGAAGCAGATGACTCTCCACTAGGTCACCTCTCTCCAAGAAGAGCCAATAACACCATCTACGAGCCAGGGGCTGTGCTAAGTGCTTCTGTAAAAAATACACTGTTTGATTTGATTCTCACCGTATCCCAGAGGCATGTGAAGGTATTGCTGTCATTTTACAGATAAGCAGACTGAGGCACAGAGAGTTAAATCACTTGCCTGAGGTCACAGATTAGAACTTGAGTGTGTCCAACTCCACAATCCATGCTTGCAGTTGCTATGGAGACAGCACAAGAAGGTTTTGGTGCGTAGAAAGCTACACCATGCCAGCTAGAGTTTCTAATAATCCAAAGAACACAAAGTGCGCTGGATACATGACAAGGTTCTGGAAATGAAGTTGCCAGGCCAAGCTTGGCAACCCACAATGACTGAAATGTAGCAATGAACCACACAGCACAGATGTTAGCTCAATGAATCAACATAATGCCCCTGTGAGGCTGGTACTAGAATCATTTCCATTTTACAGACGAGGAAACTGAGGCCTAGTAGTTAAGGAACTAGTCCCAGATTATGTGGTTTATAAGTGGTAGCACTGGGATTTGAACCCAAGCAACTTGATTCCAGAGAATGTGTTTTTTAATCACTTCGGCTCCACACTATCCTTCATGACAAAGCAGGGACTCACACCCAGGTCTCCCTCAATCTCAGGCTTTGCCTCGTCTGAGAACATCTGCTTAGCACTGCCCCACCCTGGTAAAAACCCTAAGTGTTGATTCACAATGTCACAGTTCTGAAGATTGAAGCTAGAACTTGCCTGTTGGTATTGGTCAACTTTTGTTGCAATGATGCTGTGTAACAAATAGCCCCCCAAATATCAGCAGCTTAAAATAGCAGTTATTTCTTGCTTACAGGTCTATGGTTAAACTACTACAGCTGTGCCTTCATTTACTGGCCACACCTGGGGGATAGTGGGGGGGAAGTGTCATTTCTGGTGTAGATGGTACCTGAGGGTAGTTGAGAGCCAGAAAAGAGCATTCCAGACATAAGGAACTACTTGAGCAAGGCTGTCGGGGGAAACAGAGATAACAAGTTTGTACAGTGTTCACTGCTGTTTTTCCAACATCAAGTTCATAGCAGGTGCTCAATTATACACCAATTGAAGAAATGAATGAGTGAGTGAATGAATGTCTAAATGGTGTTTCTGGAATAACTCAGAGTTGGGTGTTGAGAGAGGCTGCTGGAGAGGTGGCAGGAGCCAGCTCAGGGGAAATGGATGGTCAGAGCAGTTAAGGCCACATGGTCAGTGGGTGTCAAAGTGAGTATCTGGACTGTGTTGTGTGACGGGACGCTCTTGACCTTGTAGAAACAGAACCTGGGACCAGCACCAAGGACCCCAGAGACTCCTCTGCAGGCAGGAGGCCTGAGCTTAGACCCGAGAGGTGAGTCCACCATGGTGCCACACTCAGAAGGGCACAGGCTAAAGCTGACATTGCTGAAGGGACCGCCTGCATCTCAGGCAGTTAGGGGGCAACCAAAACCATTATGGATGGAGCACCTGCTGAAGCCCCCCATGGTGCCCAACCAAGGGATAATTGACCAAAATCGGTCCAGTTGGTCAAGATGATTAGGTCCCCACAGGGCCAGTTCGTGGGATGAACATATGTCTTCCAGCGAGGTGGACGTCTTCAAGGGGGCCGAGCCAGCTTGTTGGAGTTGTCTGAATGCTGCAGTAGCGCAGGGCTGGTTCCAGAGAAAGATCCCCTCAACAGTTGTTAGCCACCATGCCAGGCCCGGTCATTTATGCTTTCACAGGCGGGCTATGAATAGGGCTTGGGTCTGTACACACAGCATCACTTGCTGCTGGCCAGAACGTACACCCTACAGGCAAGGGTCCAGGAGGAGGCCTGTGGTTCCCTCTTCACTTGGCTCCCTCCAGCTAGGACACAGCTAGGCTCACTGTGGGGCTGTCTGGAGCAGAAAGACCTGCTGCCTGATCCTCTCCCTTATTAATAAGCGGGGTCTTGGGAAGCAGAACCACAGGCCACTGGTACCAGGTGGTCTGAGCTTAAGTGCCTTCTATAAAGGAGTGCAGGGCAGCAGGAATCCTGAGGGGCTTCAGTCCCTCGGGATCACTGGGGCTGATCCCTGTCCCAGCTAGTCAACCTGACGGCACTTCTCAGTCACCCACTGAGCAATCCCACCATTTTCACAGTGCGCAAGAATCTGAAGTAAGGCTGGGCACGGTGGCTAATGCCTGTAATCCCAGCACTATGGGAGGCCAAGGCGGGTGGATCACCTGAGTTCGGGAGTTTGAGACCAGCCTGACCAACATGAAGAAACCCCATCTCTACTAAAAGTACAAAAAATTCGCTGGGCGTGATGGTGTGCGTCTGTAATCCCAGCTACTCGGAGACTGAGGCAGGAGAATCGCTTGAACCCGGGTGGTGGAGGTTGCAGTGAGCCGAGATCGTGCCATTGCACTCCAGCCTGGGCAACAAGAGCAAAACTCTGTCTCTAAAAAGAAAAGAAAAAAAAAAAGAATCTGAAATAAGATCAGATAGATAGGTAGTCATGTTCAAAGAAAACCCTTTGACACATTAAGGCTGGGCACAGCAACGCACACCTGTAATATCAGCACTTTGGGAGGCCAAGGTGCATGGATCAGCTGATGTCAGGAGTTCGAGACCAGCGAAGCCAACATGGCAAAACACACTCTACTAAAAATACAAAAATTAGCTGGGCCTGGTGGTGCACACCTGTAGTCCCAGCCACTCGGGAGGCTGAGTCCTGAGAATTCCTTGAACCCAGGAGGCGGAGGTTGCTGTGAGCAGAGATCATGCTACTGCACTCTGGCCTGGGCAACAGAGTGATACTCCGTTTCAAAAAGAAAAAAACTAACCTCTATCAAATTTAATGTGTCTAAGATTTGTTTTGTTTTGTTTTTGAAACAATCTCTCTCTCTATCTTAGGCTGGAGTGCAGTGGCACAATCTCGGCTCACTGCAACCTCTGCCTCCCGTGTTCAAGTGATTCTCATGCCTCAGCCTTCTGAGTAGCTGGGACTACAGGCATGAACCACCAGACCCAGCTAATTTTTGTATTTTTAGTAGAAACAGGGTTTTGCAATGTTGGCCAGGCTGGTCTCAAACTCCTAACCTCAGGTGATCCGCCTGCCTTGGCCTCCCAAAGGGCTGGGATTACAGGCGTGAACCAGGGAACCTGGCTGACAGAGGTTAATCTAGCAAAGAATTATCCACACATTGGGCAGCCCCTGAGCCAGAATACATCCAGAGAGGCTCTGGTACAGCCAAGTGGTCAAAGGTGAATGGGCAGAAAAAGGAAAGTGAAGGACAGGAAACAGAAGTGAGGTACAGAAACAGCCAGATTGGTTGCAGCTCAGCGTTTGCTTTATTTGAACATAGTTTGAACAGTTGGCTGCTTTTGATTGGCTGAAATTCAATGATTGACACAGAAGTAGGGTGCAGTTTGTTTGCAAATGAGTCCAGTTAAGTTACAGTTCACTAAGAACGGGAAAACCTTTAGGCCAAACTTAAAATATGTAAGGAGACAGCTTTAGGCTAAACTTAATTTAATAGTAGATAGGTAGACAAGTATATGTAGATATACAGGTATGTAGATGAATGGATAAATGGATGGATGGATGGATAAATAGATACCATGTTTACGGCTGATGAAACTGAAGCACAGAGGTTAAAGCTCACTCATCCACAGATAAGACATTCAGAAGGTCTTTAGCATCTGAATTGTGCATAATTTATATTCTGCTAGTTGGACTGACAAATCTGATGGTAAACAGTAGGGGCAAAACAATTGCAACAAAGCTTGAACCAAAATGAAAGTTTTGAGAACATGCTGGGTGAGGCAGCTCATGCCTATAATCCCAGCACTTTGGGAGGCTGAGGTGGGCGGATTGCTTGAGCTCAGGAATTTAAGACCAACCTGGGGACCATAGCAAGACCCTGTCTCAAAAAAGAAAAAAATAAGAAAATTCTGAGAACAGAGTTCCAGTGGTGGGCAAATTAAGTTCATCCTGTGAATGGCATCTGAAGAATGGGCTTGCTTGACTCTGGGGTAATAGATGGCATTTAGCTGGGTACCACACACACAGAAGGGAAGTGGGGTAGATAACTGGTCAGTATTCTGTTAGTTGAATGAATGAATGAATGAATGAATGAAGAGTGTACCCTGAACTCAATGGCTGTCAGTGGGCCTTAGGGTTTGGCACATACACCCCACCATTGGTAGAGACACTGACTTCCTCTTCATTTCCTCTAAATGACAGGTCCATCAAGTCAGTCCCTGAGAAGGACCACACCGCTTCAGAAGCCCAGACGGGGGTTCCTCTAGATGACCCCGACAGGGCAGCACCGCCAACAGGAAAGGACAGTGCGCAGTATGGCAGGGTAAGCACCAGCTTGGCCCACCCCTCCCCAGCCACTGCTGCTGCCCCCCGAGCCCAAGTCCTCCTACCAGATGTAGCAGTTGGCAGTGGGGTGGCGGTGATACTCACCTTTCTTGAGCACCTACTATGTGCCAGTAGCATTCTAGAGCCTCATTTTCTTAATCCTCATAACCACTCTAAAAATAGATATGAAAGCTCTATTTTAGACATAAATAACTCTTTATTTTGAGAGGATGGCTCGCTCACTCACCCAGGCTGGACTGCAGTGATGTAATCAGCTCACTGCAGCCTTGACCTCCTGGGCTCAAGCAATCCTTCTACCTCAGTCTCTCAAGTAGCTGGGACTACAGGCATGTGCCATCATGCCCAGCTAATTTTTGTACTTTTAGTAGAAATGGGGTTTTGCCAAGTTGCCCAGGTTGGTCTTGAACTTCTGGGCTTAAGTGATCCTCCTACCTCTGCCTCCTATAGTGCTGGGATACAGGCATGAGCCACTGTGCCCAGCCAAGAAACTGAAGTCTTAAAAAGTTAAGACACTTGTTGGTGTTCTCATAGTCAGCCTGGGACTCAACATGGGACCCAAATCTAGGCCGGTCTGTCTGAAGCTTATACTGTTTCTCCTCTTCTATACGGCTACATACCTCCACCCACCTACTTTTCCATTCCATTATCCACCACAATGCACATCCACCCACCCACCCACTCACCCATCCATCCCACCCACTC
>NW_016107319.1:61043-69811 GCF_001604975.1 Cebus imitator
TATCCATCCCACCCACTCACCCGTCCATCCCACCCACCACCTATCCATCCCACCCACTCACCTGTCCATCCCACCCACCATCTGTCCATCCCACCTACTCATTTATTCATCCCATCCATTCACCCACCTCCTCCTTTATCCATCCTAACAATACATACCAACCATTCCCTCACCTATGCATCTGTCTCTTCAGCTATTCATCCATTCATTGATCATTCCATCCATTCATTCACTTATTCATCCACATACCTACTTACCTACCCACCCACTCATTTATTCACCCACTGCCTCACTCATCCAGCAAACGTGTGCACAATACCCACTGTGTGCCAAGCCAAGTCTGGTGGAGATTGGATACTAGTGAGGACAGACAGACAGCAAATAATTAGGCTAATAAGCTATATCTGATAACAATAAGTGCTGTAAAGAAAACAAGAATGGGCGCAGTGGCTCACGCCTGTATTCCCAGCACTTTGGGAGGCTGAGGCGGGCTGATCACGAGATCAGCAGTTCAAGACCAGCCTGGCCAACATAGTGAAACCCCATCTCTACTAAAACTACAAGAAAAATTAGCTGGACGTGTTGGCGGGCACTGTCATCCCAGCTACTTGGGAGACAGAGGCAGAAGAATCGCTTGAACCTGGGAGGCAGAGTTTGCAGTGAGCTGAGATCATGCCACTGCACTCCAGCCTGGTGACAGAGCAAGACTCTGTCTCAAGAAAAAAATATGAATACTAGCTCACTGGGGATTGTGTAAGGAGATGAGGGTTATAAGGCTAGCCAGGTCCTGTGGGGGAGATGGAGCTCCTGGTGGGAGGCACGGAGGAAGAACCCATGAGGTCTGCCTGGTGGTTCCCTCTGCCCATTGGCATGTTTTTTGGGAGACTCGCCTGGCCTTGCCTCAACTCACCCCTCCCGCTGGGGGCTCTCTCTGCCTCCCTTTCCCTCCTGTGTGCTACAGGTGAAGGCCGCAGTGCACCTGGCCTACCTGCGGGCCGTGGGCACCCCACTCTGCCTCTACGCACTTTTCCTCTTCCTCTGCCAGCAAGTCGCCTCCTTCTGCCGGGGCTACTGGCTGAGCCTGTGGGCAGACGACCCCATAGTGGGTGGGCTGCAGACGCAGGCAGCCCTGCGTGGCGGAATCTTCGGGCTCCTCGGCTGTCTCCAAGGTACGCCTCACCTGCCCTCCTCATCCCCTCCTCCAGCTCCACCGAGGGCTGCTCAGGGATCCTTTGCCCCACCCCTCCCTGGGTCCCCTCTGGAACAACTGTGCAAAATGTCCGGGGTCCAAGTAAAGATCTGTGTCCTTAAGATGATGCTGGAGGGAACGGGGAGGACAGGGCACATCCCTCCTTTTCTCGAACCTTCAGAACCTCCCCCAGTCCCTCCCCACTAGCAGAAGGCAGCTCCAGGGACTGCCTGCTGGTGGCTTTCAGTGCCTGTCCCCAAACCTCCAGACCCTCCCTAACAGATGCATCATTGCTATCACTCTATCTTCTCCTTGTTAAAAATGGAAGTACTGAAATACTTGTAGATTGACATGGAGTTCCAGGAAATGAGACAGCCAGCTACCTTGTGCAGTTTGCCCAATTTCTCCCAGTGGAGATATTTTGCAAAATGATAGTAAAGTATTAGACAAGGCCGGGCCGGTGGCTCACACCTGTAATTCCAGCACTTTGGGAGGCCAAGATGGGTAGATCACAAGATCAGGAGATCGAGACCATCCTAGCCAACATGGTGAAACCCTGTTTCTACTAAAAGCAAAAACTAGCTGGGCATGGTGGTAGACACCCGTAATCCCAGCTCCCAGCTACTCAGGAAGCTGAGGCAAAAGAATGGCTTGAACCCAGGAGGCAGAGGTTGCAGTGAGCCAAGATTGTGCCACTGTAGTCCAGCCTGGGCATAAAGCAAGACTCCATCTCAAAAAACAAAAAAAAACTATCACACATAAAGGATACCGAAACTCATCAATCCATGGATCTCATTCATCCATTCATTTATTAACAGTCTCATTCTGTCACCCAGGCTGGAGTACAGTGGTGTGATCTCTTCTCACTGTAACCTCTGCCTCCCAGGTTCAAGCAATTCTCCTGCCTCAGCTTCCTGAGTAGCTGGGAGCTGGGATTGTATGTGTGCACCACCATGCCTGGCTAATTTTTGTATTTTTAGTAGAAAGGGGGTTTCACCATGTTGGCCAGGCTGGTCTCAAACTCCTGACCTCAAATGATCTGCCTGCCTTGGCCTCCCAAAGTGCTGGGATTACAGGCATGAGCCCCCATGCTCAGCCTCATGGATCTCATGCTGATTTCCCCAGTGTATTGCATGTGGGTGTGTGCATGTTTGCCTCTGTGCAGTTGTATCTGGTTTGGGCTCTCGCATCCGCTGTAGTGGTTGACATTTGAGATACTTAACCACCCCCTCACCACCAGGTGCTCTCGTGTTGCCCTTTTACAACCATACCCACCTTCCTCCTGCCTCCCCCACCCCATCCCTAACACCTGGTTCTTCTGTTAATATGCGGCCCGGCTGAAGGGAGTCACAGGAGTGCACATGTGAGTTTGGCTTCTTATTTATTTATTCACACACACACACACACACACACACACACACAGAGAGAGAGAGAGAGAGAGAGACTGTGTCTGGCTTTGTCACCCAGGCTGGAGTGCAGTGGTGCAAACTTGGCTCGCTGTAACCTCCACCTCCTGGGCTCAAGCGATCCTCCTACTTCAGCCTCCTGAGTAGCTGGGACTACATGTACATCCCACCATGCCTGGCTAATCTTTTTTTTTTTATAGAGACAGGATTTGGCATGATGCCCCCAGTGGTCTCAAACTCCTGGGCTCAGGCAGTCCTCTGTCTCAGCCTCCCAAAGTGTTGGGGTTACAGGCATGAGCCACCACGTCCAGCCTGGCTTCATCTTTAAAGGACAGTTGCCTCACTTCCATGTTGATTTCTCCTCATTCACTGGTGACTTTGGCCACATCATCAAAATGCTGTGAGCCTGTACCCTCCTCTATAAAATGGGGTGCCGGGCCTGAACTTGAGGACTCTTCTAGTCCTAAGAACCTGGAGACCTGCCCGCCACAACTGCATGTACAGTGGAATACTCAAGGCGAATGGCTACTGAACCAAGAGGAAGTGAGGGATTGTCAGAGTCCGCTGAGCCCTGGAATTAACCCAGATCCTCATGTGGGTGGCAAATGGCCCTTTCAAAATCCTTCCCCTGCCATCCCTCATTTCACAGCTAAGGGCAAGACTTACTTTCCCTTAAAGATGGAGAGATTGGAGCCGAGAGACAGAAATTGGTTATGACGCTTTTGAATACAAAGAATAAAAAAATTCAGCTCCAGCCCAGGCACAGTGGCTCACGTCTGTAATCCCAGCACTTTCGGAGGCCGAGGTGGGCAGATCACCTGAGGTCAGGAATTTGAGAACAACCTGGCCAACATGGTGAAACCTCATCTCTACCAAAAATACAAAAATTAGTAGGGCATGGTGGCAGTGCCTGTAATCCCAGCTACTTGGGAGGCTGAGGCAGGAGAATTGCTTAAACCTGGGAGGTGGAGGTTGCAGTGAGCCGAGATCGCGCCATTGCACTCCAGCCTGGGTAACAAGAGCGAAACTCCGTCTCAAAAAAAAAAAAAAAATCAGCTCCAATTCAAAGTGATTTAAGCAACAAGAGAATTGATTGGCTCATAAGGCCAGTATGCATAGGGTTCTGGCTTCAGGTATAGCTGGATGTAGGGGTCCAAACAAGAAATCGCTTCATTTCCCTCCCCTGTGTCAGCTTCCTGTCCAGCTCAGCTGCTCCCTCTGGTGGCAAGATGATATTCCACAGCTCCAGCTTGGCCACCTCTAATAAACGAGTACTAGCAAAGTCTCAGGTCTCCCTGTCATTGGCTGGACTTGGGTTATGCGCTCACCCCTGATCCAATTTCAGTGGTTTGGATTAGCCATGGGTGAAATTTGCCCTGCTCCAGAGGAGAAGTTAGCCCGACCCCAAGCATACAGATTAGCACTGGGAGGAAGGATGTACCTTTTTCTCCTAGGGCTACTGCAAAACCAATTGCCACAAACTTGGGAGCCCAGCATAGCTGAAATTTGTCCTGTTGCAGTTCTGAAGCCTGAAGTCTAAAATCAAGGTGTCAGCTGGGTTACCGCCTTATGGAGGTTCTGAGGGAGAACTCCCCCACCCCCCCCCCGCCCCACCCCCCTATCCCCGCTTCTCTCCTGGTTTTCGGTGGTCGCCGGAAGTCCCCGGCACTCCTTGGCTTGTAAATGTGTCCTCTAATCTGTGCTGCAATCGCATCTCCTGCTCTGTCTCTCTCAGTATCCTCTAGTAGTCTTATACAGATGGCAGTCATTGAATTTAGGACCCTTCCCAAATGAGTTTTGGGGGATACTCTTCAACCCGTTACATCAAGAAACAAGCAGAGTCTGGGTGCAGTGGCTCATGCCTGTCATCTCAGGCCAAGGCAGGCAGATCACTTGATCCCAGGAGTTCGAGACCAGCCTGGACACATAGCAAGATCGCATCTCTACAAAAAATACCCCAAATCAGTCAATGTGGGGGTATACACCTGTGGTCCCAGCTACTCAGAGGCTGAGGCAGGAGAATAAATTGAGTCCAGGAGGGCAAGGCTGCAGTGAGCCATGATCATGCTACTGTCCTTCAACATGGGTGACAGAGTGAGATCCTGTCAAAAAATATATAATAGGGTGGTTCAACCATAAGATGTCCGCCATGAGGTAGTGGGGGAGACCCCTGCAAGGCCCCACGGGGACGTTCCTGAGGGTCTGCAGTCTTCATGCTCTTACCTCCTCTCCCTCCCCAGCCATCGGGCTGTTTGCCTCCATGGCCGCAGTGCTCCTAGGTGGGGTCCAGGCATCCAGGTTGCTCTTCCAGAGGCTTCTGTGGGATGTGGTACGATCTCCCATCAGCTTCTTTGAGAGGACGCCCATCGGCAACCTGCTGAACCGCTTCTCCAAGGAGACGGACACGGTGGACGTGGATATCCCAGACAAACTCCGGTCCCTGCTGATGTACGCCTTTGGACTCTTGGAGGTCAGCCTGGTGGTGGCAGTGACTACTCCGCTGGCCATTGTGGCCATCCTGCCATTGTTTCTCCTCTACGCTGGGTTTCAGGTATGGAGAAGTCAGAGAGGCTTCTGGGACCACCTGAGGTCAACTCAGCCAGTCTCCTGTCTCTGGGGAAGACTCTATATATGAGGTTTCACCCAGCTGGGCATCTAGGGGCTGTTCCTGGAATTCCCAGGGACAGAGACACTACAGTCCTTCTGATGTCTCCACTAATCTCTGTCTCTCAAAGTTCTTTTTTTAGAGACAGAGTCCTGCTCATCTGCCCAGGCTGAAGTGCAGAGGTGATCATAGCTTACTGCAGCCTTGAACTCTTGGGCTTAAGTGATCCTCCTACCTCAGCCTCTCCAGTAGGTGGGACTACAGACACGTGCCACCATGCCTGGCTAATTTTTAAATTTATTTTTGTAAAGGCAGGTGTCACACCGTGTTGCCCAGGCTGGTCTCAAATTCCCAGCCTCAAGTGATCCTCCCACCTTGGCCTCACAAAATTCTGGGATTACAGGCATGAGCCACTGTGCCTCATGGCACAGTTAAATCCTAAGGGCCAGGGCTGTTCGTGTGTAATGTTTTTATCCTGCTGCCATTGCCTCCTCTCCGATTATCTGGAGGCCAAGCATTGCAAGGTCTCAAAGACTATTAAGCTAGATTCTTTGACTTGCTGGGACCAGAGACCAACTAAAATTAGCTTAACCAAAAGAACAGAATTTAATGGTTTACATTTCTAGGGTGCAAGGGCCCAGCTGTCATCAGGACACAGTGACTCTCTCCATATCTTCACTCAGTGCTTCTCAAAGTGTAGGCCCCAGGATCAGCAGTAGTATCACCTGGGGACTAGTTAGCGATGTACATTCTTAGGACCCAGCCCAGGCCTACTGACTCAGATACTCTGTGGGTTGGCCTGTTAATCTAGGTTTTAATTAACCCTCCAAGTAATTCTGATGGACATGAATATTTAGGAGCCATTGGCTTACCCCTGTTTGGTCTAATTTTGCACATGCTCTCTTTCCAAGGCAGGTCTGATGGCCACTAGCCATCATATCATCTCACTTTAGCAATTCAACGTTTAAAAAAATGTTTCTCCAGCTCAGTAGTCATATCTTAATACCAGGGAACGTTCTGATTGGCCCTTTGTGGATCATGTGTCCATCTCTGAACTCATCACAGTAACTGAATAAATAGTAGACTCTGATAGGCTAGGCTGTGTCATGTGACCACTTCTCTGATCACGTCCCATATTGACAGTACCCAACCCATCCCCTTCCCATAGGAAACCAGAAGTAGAATAGAAGAAAACATGGTAGTCAGATAAAAACCATGGCTAGGGCCAGGGGTGGTAGAGCTCACACCTGTAAAACCAGCACTTTGGGGCCAGGCACAGTGGCTTGTGCCTGTAATCTCAGCACTTTGGGAGGGTGAGGTGAGTGGAACATAATGTCAGGAGTTCAAGACCAGCCTGACCAACATGGTGAAACCCTGTGTCTACTAAAAATACAAAAATTAGCTGGGCATGGTGGTGCACACCTATAATCCCAGCTACTCGGGAGGCTGAGGCAGGACAATTGGTTGAACCCATGAAGTGGAGGTTGCAGTGAGCTGAGATCATGCCACTGCACTAGCCTGGGTGACAGAGTGAGACTCCATTTCAAAAAAAAAACAGCACCTTGGGAGGCTGAGGTGGGCAGATCATTTGAGACCAGCTTGGCTAACATGAAAACCCATCTCTACTATAAATACAAAATTAGCTGGCTTAGTGGTACATGCCCCTAATTCCAGCTTCTTGGGAGGCTGAAGAGGGAGGATTGCTTGAACTTGGGAGGCAGAGGTTGCAGTGAGCTGGGATTGTGTCACTGCACTCCAGCCTGGGCAACAGAGTGACTGAATCTCAAAAGACAGACAAAAACCCATGGCTGCCACTGTCCCCCACAACTGTCCTAGGCCTTCTCTAAGTCCACTTGACTCCGATGATGGGCTGTTTCTCTGTCTCAAGCTTTGGAGTCAAGCAGAGATGGGTTTGAATCCAGACTCCGCCACTTAATGTGGAGTTCATGACAGCTGCTGAATCCCCAGAGCCTCGGATGTTCTCACCATTAACTGATGAATGACAGGAATGCCACTTTGCAATGAATGAAACACTGTATAAAGCCTGGCACACACAGCTTGGGTGTTCAGCAAATTCACTTCCTCTCTGCCTGCCTGTCTGCCACCTGCACCCAACCTGCAGCTGCAAACCAGATAACACAGATTTTCTGTGCATCCCCAGGCATGTAACCCTTGGGTTACATGAGTGAAACTGACTTGGCCAACTGTCTTCATTTCCTCTTATAGTTTTGTTCTCCCAATGACCAGCCCTAAATGAAGTAGTTGACCTCAGTGCTAGGAAGTGAAACACTTAAACTAAATTGGTGGTTTCTCAACCCTGGCTGTTCATTAGAATCATCTGGAAGGCTATTTAAACAGCACCAAAGTCAAGGTGACATTGCCAGAGATTCTGATTCAGTCATTCTGGGATGGGGCATTAAAGGTTTGTGAAGCTCCCCACGTAATTTCAAAAAAAAAAAAAACCCACTGAACTCTGATTCTGTTTAAAAAAAAAAAAAAAAAAAAAAGGAAACCCAGAGAGGGCAAGTAACTAGCCCAAGGTCACACAGCAAGGTGGTAACAGAGCCTGGTCTGGAACCCTGTACTTGGGGCTCTCTCTGCTTCTGGAAACTACCTCTCTATATCTGTGGCTTCTCCTCTCCCCTCTCACATCCTTCCTTCTCAGAGCCTGTATGTGGTTAGCTCATGCCAGCTGAGACGCTTGGAGTCAGCCAGCTACTCGTCTGTCTGCTCCCACATGGCTGAGACATTCCAGGGCAGCACAGTGGTCCGGGCGTTCCGAACCCAGGGCCCCTTCGTGGCTCAGAACAATGCTCGCGTGGATGAAAGCCAGAGGATCAGTTTTCCGCGACTAGTGGCTGACAGGTAGGAAGGCCCAGGGCAGAGAAGATCTTGTAATTCATCCATAACCTCAGAGGGTGAGACCTGAGGTCATTTTGTTTGGCTAGAGAGGTCACCCAGAGAGTTGGGGACATAGTCAAGGCTAGATCCTACAGGCAGTCTCTTGGTTCCGACTGTGGGTAGATGGAACATGACTGAGAGGTTCCCAACAGCAGGTGAGCAGTAGGTACAGGAAGAAGCTTCGGTTGCCAGGCAATTGGATCAGCCTCTTTTGCCTTGGTAATAAAGCAGCCATATGAGCATCCTCAGCTACCTTTAGATACTAAGCAAGAACAAGAACACAAGTTTAAGAACAGATAAACACAGGTTCAAATCCCAGCTCTGGCACTAACCAGCTGGTTGATTTCAGGCAAGTTATATAACCTCTCTGAGCCTCATTTGTCAGACAGGGATCATGCTTATGGAGTGGATGTGAGGATTAAATACAGACACTCATAGATAAGACTTGTAACATGCTTACTGCATGCTTGGCACTGTTCTGAGCAACCTATGTGGATTAATGTATTTAATTCTGCCAACAAACTTCACCAGACAGAAATTGTTTTACGCATGATAAACCCTGGGCAAAGGCCAGGTGCGGTAGCTCATGCCTGTAATCCCAGCACTTTGGGAGGCCAAGGCGGGTGAATCATGAGGTCAAGAGATCGAGACCATCCTGGTCAACATG
>NW_016107319.1:70056-71895 GCF_001604975.1 Cebus imitator
AAAAAAAAAAAAAAAAAAAACCCTAGGCACAGAGAGGTTTGGGAACTTGTCGAAGGTCACACAGCTAATGCCGAAGAGTCGGCATTTGAATCCAGGCAGTCTGGTACCAGAGTGTGGGGAGGATTAAGTACACATGAGGTTCCTCAATACATGTCAAGTCCTTTTCCGTTTCTACGAAGGTCCCCAGCCAGGTGGGGCTGTGTCATAGTCCATCTTCACACTGCTATAAAGAACTACCTGAAACTGGGTGATTTTTAAAGAAAGGAAGGTTTAATTTACAGTTCCACATGGCTGGGGAGGCCTCAGGAAATTTACAATGATGGCAGAAGGGGAAGCAAGGCATGTCTTACATGGCAGCAGGCAAGAGAAAGCACAGAGGGGAACTGCCACACCCTTTTAAATAATCAGATCTCAGGAGAACTCACCATCAGCAGAACAACCTGGGGAAAACTGCCCCCATGATCCAGTCACCTTCCACCAGATCCCTCCCTTCACACATGGGGATTACAATCTGAGATGAGATTTGGGTGGGGATACAGAGCCAAACCATGGAGGCCAGGGGAATGGCGGGTGGACGTGGCTTGGCAAATTCCAGGGACAGAAAAGCAGCCACACAGGGAAGCTCTATGGAGCACCGAGAGTACCCCATACCCCGAGCTGAACTCAGTCAAGACAGGACACTGTCATCTTACTCTACTCTCTGAGCCAGGATGGGGCCTTGCATGTGGAGGCCATTGCTGGGAGCCCTGTGGGTACAAAGCTGGCGTGGTGACCAGTCCTTGCGCCCAGAGAAGCATCTCCCTGCAGGTGAGAGTTCCAACTCATCCCACTGTTGCCTCCCATTGCAGGTGGCTTGCGGCCAACGTGGAGCTCCTAGGGAATGGCCTGGTGTTCGCGGCTGCCACGTGTGCTGTGCTGAGCAAGGCCCACCTCAGTGCTGGCCTCGTGGGCTTCTCTGTCTCTGCTGCCCTCCAGGTACTCCCGGCACCCACAAACTGGGCTTAGGGGACAGACAGAGGCAGAGACCGTCAGACCCCTGCCAGTGGGACCTTCAAAGACCCCAAGTCCAAACCACTAAGGGGTCTGGAGTCCCTCCACCAAGGAGGGACACACAGCTCCACAAAAGCCAGACTCAGCGAAGGTGACCTTGCAACCTTGGGCAAGAGTCTTTCGTCATGGAGTCTCAGTGTGCTCCTTGGAAAAATAGGCCAGTAATCCCATCACTTGTAATGTTATAAAGACTAGTTGAGATGGAGAATATCCTGTGGAGGACATTTCTAGTGCATTGTTAAGTTTTTTGTTTTTTTGTTTTTTAAAGAGAGTCTCTGTCACTCAGGAGTTGCTGGGATTACAGGCATAAGCCACTATGCTTGGCTATTTTTTAGTATTTCCAGTCAAGATGGGGTTTCATTATTCCAGGCTGGTCTCCAACTTCTGTGCTCAAGTGATCCACCCACCTCTGCCTCTCAAAGTGCTGGGATTACAGGCATGAGCCACCGTGCCCGGCCACATTTTGTTAACTATTAATAACAGTATGTAATGTCAGTTCATGACATCTATGGAAAAAAATGTGTTTATGCACATGTAAGCGTTTGTAATGGAGGCAGCACTATTCTAAAAGCTTTATACAATTTTGTTCATTTTAGTTTGTTGTTGTTTGAGACAGGATCTCATTTTGTTACCTAGGCTTGAGTGCAGTGGCGTGATCTTGGCTCACTGCAGTCTCCATCTCCAGGCTCAAGGGATTCTCCCACCTCACTTTGCCAGTTAGTAGCTAGGACTACAGGTGTGCACCACCATGCCTGACATATGTATATATATATATATATATATATATAT
>NW_016107319.1:71995-106820 GCF_001604975.1 Cebus imitator
TTTTTTTTTTTTTAGAAATGGTTTCCCCTTGTTGCTCAGCCTGGTCTCAAACTCTAGGTTCAAATGGTCTGCCTGCCTCAGCCCCCCAAAATGCTAACATTATAGGTGTGAGCCACGGGGCCGTGTTGTTTTGGTTTGAGACAAGGTCGCACCCTGTCACCCAGACTGGAGTGCAGTGATGTGATCACAGCTTGCTGCAGCCTCCAACTTCTGGGGTCAATCTTCCCATCTTGGCCTTCCAAAAAGCTGGCATTACAGGCGTGAGCCACAGTGGACAAGAGCTTTATAAATCTTAACTTATTTAATCCTGCCCACAACCCCACCAGAGTACTATCATTATCCTCATTTTATAGTCGCTGCTAGGCTTAAGGATGAAGTAGGAGGCTGGAGCGTGGGGGGTGGGGGGTATTTTCCTACTACATCCAGAAAGGCCTCTCTGAGGAGGTGACTTAGGAGGAAGTGAGGTCACAGCAGGAGAAAAAGCCCTGGGAGTTGAAGGTTCATCCCTGGTGTGTCAGAGGAACAGCAGGAAAGCGGGTGTGGCTGGAGAGGGTAGGCGAAGGCAGGGGTGCTGGGAGACAAGATTGGGGATGCGATGGCAGGGCTAGAGCTGGTAATGGCTCATAGGAAGGAGCTTGGAGCAGTTTCAAGTGTCACTGGAAGTTAGTGGCCACTTGGTCACTGTGGGGAAGCTGTCAGAATGGAATCAGTGACCCTGGGTCCTGCTGGGTGTCCTTGGGAGGGCCACACACCTTCTCTGGTCCTGTCTTCCCACCTGCATCAAGGCAGTTTGTACAGGCTGATGTCTTAGAGCTGCTTTTTGCTCTGCATGCTCTGATTCTACTGAAGGAAGGGAGGGACCTGTTGTTTGCATCCAAATCCCAATTCCCTGGGTCCAGGTCCTCAGATTGCCCCATTCCTGCCTCCCCTCTTTGCTCCCCTGAGTCTGGCCTCCCAGCAAAGGCTGGAAAACCAGGGGTGCTGATGCAAGCCCTCAAGTGGCCTTGCCAAACCTAGCTTGAGATGCCTTCTTGCACCAGGTGACCCAGACACTGCAGTGGGTTGTTCGCAACTGGACAGACCTAGAGAACAGCATCGTGTCAGTGGAGCGGATGCAGGACTATGCCTGGACACCCAAGGAGGTGATGGGTGGGAGGTGGGGAGGGGTCCCAGCAGGAACATATAGGGGGACAGTGGGTCCCTGTTGACAACTGCTGCAGGCTTTGGAGCTTGCACCCTCTTCTCCCCTGACTCAGCCCCACCACTATAGGTCAGAGTCACAGACAGGGTGTCAGCAATGGTTAGGAGCATAAGGTTTGGAGCCAGGCCAAATCTTGGCTCCTTTGCTTCTGAGCTTGAGGAAAGCTGATCATCTATGGGAGTGGCAGGGGACCACGAGGAACAGCACTGCAACAGCAGTGTAGCTGCAACATGATAGTAACATAACGGCAACAGCAACATGATAGTAACACGTCCCATGCCCGTCCTTGTTGAATTCCCATAACCCTGTAAAACAGGAATAAATATGTCCATTTTGCAGTAGAGAAAACTGAAGCTGAGAGGTGGGCCATCTTGTGTGAAGTCTTAGAGGAAGGCTCCTCTGACTCAGTGTCCCCCTCCTGCTCCAGGCTCCCTGGAGGCTGCCCACATGTTCACCTCAGCCCCCCTGGCCTCATGGTGGGCAGATCGAGTTCCGGGACTTTGGGCTAAGATACCGACCTGAGCTCCCACTGGCTGTGCAGGGCGTGTCCTTCAAGATCCACGCAGGAGAGAAGGTGAGTGGTTGCCTCACAATGTCCTCTTCATGGAGTTCAGGCCAAAGGACTCCAGGGGCCAGGCCCTAAACCCTGGGCACCAGCTGACTCCTCAGTGTCCCCACCTCAGGTACCCTAGCTTTCAGACCTTTTATTCCCTACACAGAAGTCCTCACCTTCCCCAAACCTGCTTCCATCTTGATTTCGTCATCCACCTTGGTGTCCTCAGATGAGGAAGCAACTCCCTGACTTTCTTCTTCCTTTAATGTTAACCTAGCACCTAATACGTGCTGGGCAGTGTGTTAAATGCTCCAAGTACATTTTCCAGTTTGCACAAATGGGTTATTGGCTTTGCTGTGGGAGGCGTTGTGAAAATCACTTCATAGCTCTGTCTCGGTTTTCCCATCTGTAAAATGAGACTGGTAATACTGATTGTTGTGAAGTTTGAATGAACACATAAAAAATGCTTGGCTCATACAAAGTGCTCCAGAAATGTTTACTAATGCTTTTATTATTTGCGTTTTTACTCTGACGACAAACACATAAGGGAGATGCTAGTACCATCCCATTTTACAGAGGCCTTATCGCGCCCCTTTACTGAATGTCTTTCCTCCCTACCCCCTCCTTGTCCCTGATCCCGACTTCCTACTCTAGGTTTCCATGGATGCTGTCTCACCAGCTCCAATCTGGTCTCTTGTGATTTTTAAAAATTAGATCTTATTTTTTTTATTATTATACTTTAAGTTCTAGAGTACATGTGCAGAACGTGCAGGTTTGTTTCATAGGTATACACATGCCATGGTGGTTTGCTGCATCTGTCACCCTGTCATCTACATTAGGTATTTCTCCTAATGCTATTCCTCTCCTAGTCCTCCACCCCCTGACAGGCCCCTGTGTGTGATGTTCCCCTCCCTGTGTCCATGTGTTCTCATTGTTCAACACCCACTTAGGAGTGGGAACAGGCGGTGTTTGGTTTTCTGTTCTTCTGTCAGTTTGCTGAGAATGATGGTTTCCAGCTTTATCCATGTCCCTGCAAAAAAATGTGAACTCATTGTTTTTTATGGCTGCATAGTATTCCATGGTATATATTTGCCACATTTTCTTTTTCCAGTCTATCATTGACAGGCATTTGGGTTGGTTCCAAGTCTTGGCTATTGTGAACAGTGCCACAATAAATATACGTGTGCATGTGTTTTTAATAGTAGAATGATTTATAATCCTTTGGGTGTAATGGGATTGCTGGGTCAAATGGTATTTCTAGTTCTAGGTCCTTGAGAAATCGCCACACTGTTTTCTGCAATGGTTGAACTAATTTACACTCTCACCAACAGTGTAAAAGCATTCCTATTTCTCCACATCCTCTCCAGCATCTGTTGTCTCCTGATTTTTTAATGAATGCCATTCTAACTGGCATGAGATTGTATCTCAACATGGTTTTCATATGCATTTCTCTAATGACCAGTGATGATGAGCTTTTTTTCATGTTTATTGGCCACATAAATGTCTTCTTTTGCGAAGTGTCTGCTCATATCCTTCACCCACTTTTTGATGGGGTTTTTTTCTTGAAAATTTGTTTAAGTTGTTTGTAGATTCTGGATATTAGCCCTTTGTCAGATGGGTAGACTGCAAATTTTTTTTTCCCTTCTGTTGGTTACCGATTCACTCCAATGATAGGTTCTTTTACTGTGCAGAAGCTCTTAAGTTTAATTAGATCCCCTATGTCTATTTTGGCTTTTTTTTTTTTTTTTTTTTTTTTTTTTTTTTTTTTTTTTTTTTTTTTTTTTTTTTTTTGAGACGGAGTTTCGCTCTTGTTACCCAGGCTGGAGTGCAATGGCGCGATCTCGGTTCACCGCAACCTCCGCCTCCTGGGTTCAGGCAATTCTCCTGCCTCAGCCTCCTGAGTAGCTGGGACTACAGACACACGCCACCATGCCCAGCTAATTTTTTGTAGTTTTAGTAGAGACGGGATTTCACCATGTTGACCAGGATGGTCTCGATCTCTTGACCTTGTGATCCACCCACCTCAGCCTCCCAAAGTGCTGGGATTACAGGCTTGAGCCACCGCGCCCGGCGGCTTTTGTTGTTCTAGTCAAGAAGTTCTTGCCCATGCCTATGTCCTGAATGGTATTGCCTAGGTTTTCTTCTAGAGCTTTTATGGTGTTAGGTCTTATGTTTAATCCCTCTGGAGTTAATTTTTGTATAAGGTGTAAGGAAGGGATTCAGTTTGAGCTTTCTGCATAGGGCTAAGCCAGTTTTTCCCACACCATTTATTAAATAGGGAATCCTTTCCCCATTGCTTTTGTCAGGTGTGTCAAAGATCAGATGGTTATGTATGTGTGGTTATTTCTGAGGCCTCTGTTCTATTCCATTGATCTGTATCTCTGTTTTGGTACCAGTACCGTGCTGTTTTTATTACTGTAACCTTGTATTACAGTTTGAAATCAGGTAGCATGATGCCTCCAGCTTTGTTTTTTTCTGCTTAGGATTGACTTGGCTCTGCAGGCTCTGTTTTGGTTCCATATGAAGTTTAAGGTGGTTTTTTTCCAATTCTGTGAAGAAAGTCAATGGTAGCTTGATGGGGATAGCACTGAATCTATAAATTACTTTGGGTACTGTGGCCATTTTCACGATATTCATTCTCCCTAACCATGAGCAGGGAATGTTTTTCCATCTGTTTGTGTCCTCTTTTATTTCCTTGAGCAGTGGTTTGTAGTTCCCCTTGAAGAGGTCCTTCGCATCTCTTTTTAGTTGTATTCCTAGGTATTTTATTCTCTTTGTAGCAGTTGTGAATGAGAGTTCATTCATGATTTGGCTCTGTTTGTCTGTTACGGTGTACAGGAATGCTAGTGATTTTTGCACATTGATTATGTATCCTGAGACTTTGCTGAAGTTGCTTATTGCTTATCACCTTAAGGAGATTTTGGGCTGAGACGATGGGGTTTTCTAAATATACAATCATATCATCTGCACATAGAAACAATTTAACTTCCTCTTTTCCTAATTGAATACCCTTTTATTGTTGTGGGCAGAACTTCACATATTATGTTGAATAGCAGTGGTAAGAGAGGGCATCCTTGTCTTGTGCCAGTTTTCAAAGGAAAAGCTTCCAGTTTTTGCCCATTCAGTATGATATTGGCTGTGGGCTTGTCATAAATAGCTCTTATTATTTTGGGATACGTTCCATCAATACCTAGTTTATTGAGAGTTTTTAGCATAAAGCGCTGTTGAATTTTGTCAAAGGCCTTCTCTGCATCTGTGGAGATAGTCATGTGGTTTTTGTCTTTGGTTCTGTTTATGTGATGGCTTATGTTTATAGATTTGCATATGTTAAACTAGCCTTGCATCCCAGGGATGAAGGTGATTTGATCATGATGGATAAGCTTTTTGATGTGCTGTTGGATTCAGTTTGCCAGTATTTAATGGAGGATTTTTGCATTAATGTTCATCATGGATATTGGCCTGAAATTTTCTTTTTTAGTTATGTCTCTGCCAGGTTTTGGTATCAGGATGTTGGTCTCAAAATGAGTTAGGGAGGATTCCCTCTTTTTGTATTGTTTGGAATAGTTCAGAAGGAATGGTACCAGCTCCTCTTTGTACCTCTGGTAGAATTCGGCTGTGAACTCATCTGGGCCTGCACTTTGTTTTTGGTTGGTAGGCTATTAATTGCTGCCTCAATTTCAGACCTTGTTTGGTGTATTCAGTGATTCAACTTCTTCCTGGTTAGTTTGGGAGGGTGTAAGTGTTCAGGAATTTATCCATTTCTTCTAGATTTACTGGTTTATTTGCATAGAAGTATTTGTAGTAATCTCTGATGGTAGTTTGTATTTCTGTGGGATCAGTGGTGACATCCCCTTTATCATTTTTTATTGCATCTATTTGCTTCTTCTCTCTTTCCTTCTTTATTAGTGTGGTTAGTGGTCTATTTTTTTTTTAAGTTCCTGAATTTATTATTTTTTTTGAAGGGTTTGTGTCTCTGTCTCCTTCAGTTCTGCTCTGATCTTAGTTATTTCTTGTCTTCTGCTAGCTTTTGAATTTGTTTGATCTTGCTCCTCTAGTTCTTTTAATCATGACGTTAGGGTGTTGATTTTAGATTTTTCCTCATTTCTCTTTTGGGCATTTAGTGCTATAAATTTACCTCTAGACACTGCTTTAAATGTGTCCCAGAGATTCTGGTATGTTGCGTCTGAATTCTTAGTGGTTTCAAAGAACATCTTTATTTCTGCCTTCATTTCATTATATATCCAATAGTCATTCAGGAGCAGGTTGTTCAGTTTTCATGTGGTTGTGCGGTTTTGAGTGAGTTTCTTAATCCTGAGTTCTAATTTGATTGCACTGTGGTCTGAGAGACTATCATGATTTCCATTCTTTTGCATTTGCTAAGGAGCATTTTACTTCCAATTATGTGGTAAACTTTAGAATAAGTCTGATGTGGTGCTGTGAAAAACGTATATTCTGCAGATTTGGAATGGAGAGTTCCGTAGATGTCTATTAGGACTGCTTGGTCCAGATCCAAGTTCAAGTCCTGGATATTCTTGTTAATTTTCTGTCTTGATCTACTATTGACAGTGGGGTGTTAAAGTCTCCTACTATTATTGTATGGAAGTCTAAGTTTCTTTGTAGGTCAGTAAGAACTTGTTTTTATGTATCTGGGTACTCCTGTATTGGGTGTGTGTGTGTGTGTGTGTGTTAGCTTTTCTTGTTGCATCGATCCCTTTACCATTATGTGATGCCCTTGTCTCTTTTGATCTTCGTTGTTTTAAAGTCTATTTTATCAGACACTAGGATTGCAAGTCCTGCTTTTTTTTTTTTGCTCTCCATTTGCTTGGTAAATCTTCTTCCATCCCTTTGAGCCTGTATCTTTGCACCTGAGATGGGTCTTCTGAATACAGCACACCAATGGGTCTTGACTCTTTATCCAATTTGCCAGTCTGCCTCTTATGATTGGGGCATTTAGCCCATTTACATTTAAGATTATTATGTGTGAATTTGATGCTGCCATTTTGATGCTAGCTGGTTGTTTTGCCCGCTTGTTAATGCAGTTTCTTCGTAGTGTTGATGGTCTTTACAATTTGGTATGTTTTCGCCGTGGCTGGTACTGATTGTTCCTTTCTATGTTTAGTGCTTCCTTCAGGAGCTCTTGTAAGGCAGGCCTGGTGGTGATGAAATCTCTCAGCAGTTGCTGGTCTGTAAAGGATTTATTTTTCCATCACTTATGAAGCTTAGTTTGGCTGGATATGAAATTCTGGTTGAAAATTCTTTTCTTTAAGGATGTTGAATATTGGCCCCCACTCTCTTCTGGCTTGTAGGGTTTCTGCTGAGAGATCTGCTGTGAGTCTGATGGGCTTCCCTTTGTGGGTAACCCAACCTTTCTCTCGGTCTGCCCTTAGCATTTTTTTCTTCATTTCAACCCTGGTGAATCTAATGATTATGTGTCTTGGGGTTGCTCTTCTTGATGAATATCTTTGTGGTGTTCTAATTCCTGAATTTGAATGTTGGCCTGCCTTGCTAGGTTGGAGAGGTTCTCCCAGATAATATTCTGAAGAGTGTTTTCCAACTTGATTTCATTCTCTCCATCACTTTCACATACACCGATCAAATGGAGATTTGGTCTATTCACATAATCCCATATTTCTTGGAGGCTTTGTTCATTTGTTTTCACATTTTTCTCTCATCTTGCCTTCTTGCTTTACTTCATTGAGTTGCTCTTCAGTCTCTGATAGCCTTTCTTCCACTTGATCGATTCGATTATTGAAACTTGTGTATGCTTCACAAAGTTCTCGTGGTGTTTTTCAGCTCCAGCAAGTCATCTGTGTTAGTCTCTACACTTGTTATTCTAGTTAGCATTTTGTCTCAACTTTTTCCAAGTTTTTAGTTTCCTTGCATTGGGTTAGAACATGCTCCTTTAGCTTGGAGAAGTTTGTTATTACCCACCTTCTGAAGCCTGCTTCTGTCAATTCGTTACACTCATTCTCCATCCAGTTTTGTTCCCTTACTGGTGAGTAGCTGTGATCCCTTGGAGAAGGAGAGGTGTTCTGGTTTTTGGCAATTTCAATTTTGCGCTGGTTTCTTCCCATCTTTGTGGATTTATCTACCTTTGGTCTTTGAAGTTAGTGACTTTTGGATGGGGTCTCTGAGTGGTCGTCCTTTCTGTTGACGTTTCTTTTCGTTAGAAGGAAAACTAACAGGCCTCTCTGCTGGAGGTCCACTCTAAACCCTACTTGCCTGGGAACCACCCCTAGGGGCTGCAAAGCAGCAAATATTGCTGCCTGTTCCTTCGTCTGGTAGCTTCGTCTCAGAAGGATATCCACCAGATGACAGCCATAGCTCTACTGTATGAGGTATCTCCCAGTCAAGATAAACAGGGTCAGGGAGCCACTTGAGGAGGCAGTCTGTCCCTTATCAGAGCTCAGGCACTGTGCTGGGAGATCCATTGCTCCCTTCAGAGCTGCTGGGCAGGGACATTTAAGTCTGCTGAAGCTTAGCCCACAACTGCCCCTTGTCCCAGGTGCTCTGTCCCAGGAAGGTGGGGGCTTTATTTATAAGTCCCTGATGAGCTGCTGCCTTTTTTCAGAGATGCCCTCCCCAGCAAGAAGGGAGTCTAGTGACAGTCTGCATGCAGAGGCCTTGCTGAGCTGCTCTCGGCTCTTCCCAGTTGCCGTGTAAATTTCCTTGTGACTTTGTTTACACAGGCGAGGTTAAAACCAACTACCCAAACTGCAACAATGGCAGATGTCCCTCCCCCTCCCAAGCTCGAACGTCCCAGGTCGAGCTCTGACTGCTGTGCTGGCTGTGAGAATTTCAAGCCAGTGGATCTTAGCTTGCTGGTCTTCTTGAGGGTAGGATCGACCCAGCCATATCACTTGTCTCACTGGCTAAAGCCCCCTTTCTCAGGGGAATGCTGGCTGGCTGGCTGGCATTCCATGCTGCACTGGGGTATGCAAGAGAAAAAATCTGCTGCAGCCAGAATGGCCACCCAGTTTTGTGCTGGAAACCTGGGACACTGGTGTTTTAGGCACTGGAGGGAATCTCCTGGTCTGCAGATTGTGAAGAATGTGGGAAAAGTGCAGTATCTGAGCCGTAGTGTAGGGAAGTGTTCCCAGTGGCTTCCCTTGGGGAGGAGAGGGAGTTCTCTGGCTTCTTGTGCTTCCCAGGTGAGGCGACGCCCGCGGTGCTTTGGCCTGGTGTCCTTGGCCCGCACCCACTGTCTCATCAGTCCCAATGAGATGAACCTGGTACCCCAGTTGGAAATGTGGAGATCACTTGTCTTTTGGGTTGCTCTCACTGGGAACTGCTGACTGGATCTGCTCCTATTTGGTCATCTTGGTGGAAAACTTCTTTTTTTCTGAGACAGAGTCTCACTCTGTCACCCAGGCTGGAGTGCAGTTGCACTGTCTCTGCTCACTGCAACCTCCGCCTCCCAGGTTCAAGTGATTCTCCTCCCTTAGCTTCCTGAGTAGTGGGGATTACAGGTGCATACCACCATGCCTGGCTAATTTTTGTATTTTTAGTAGAGACTGGGTTTTACCATGCTGGCCAGGTTGGTCTCGAACTCCTGACCTCAAATGATCCACCTGCCGTGGGCTCCCAAAGTGCTGGGATTACAGGCATGAGCCACCATGCACAGCCATCCTGTGATCTTGATCAGCGTGACTGACACTGCATGTCATTCCCCTGCTCAAAACCTTCTAATAGTTCCAGCTTCTCTTGGGCTAAAGTCTGAATACCTGACCTTGGTATTCAAGGCTCTGCCTAGCCCAGGTCCTGCCCCCACCTCTTTCATTGCTCTGCCAGGGCTTAGCCAGTGTTGTGGAGCAGCTGTGTCTCTGCCAGGGGGCACGTGGTGCCATGAGCTCCATGAGCTTTTAGTTTTGGAAGCCCACTTGGTGGGTTCATTACCTGGAGTGTTTGCCTTCCTTGAACCTCCTATTCATCCTTCAAGCTTCCATGCAAGTATCTCCTCCTCCGTGAGGCCTTCCCTTTTTACCGCTATCAAATTCCAGGCAGCATGAGCAGCACTGCCTTGCTTTCTTGAATTGCCACAGGTCCAGAGCTTGGTAATAAAGAGTGTTGTTGGCTGGGTGCTGGGGCTTATACCTGCAATCCCGGCATTTTGGGAGGCCAAGGTGGGCAGATCACTTGAGGCTAGGAGTATGAAATCAGCCTGGCCAACATGATGAAACCCCATCTCTACTAAAAATACAAATACCAGCCGAGCATGGTGGCAGGAACCTGTAGTCCCAGCTACTCAGGAGGCTGAGGCAGGAGAGTCTCTTGGCCCTGGGAGGTGGAGGTTGTAGTGAGCCAAGATCACGCAACTACACTCCACCCCGGGTGATAGAGCAAGACTGTGTCTCAAAAATGAATAAATCAATCAATAAAAAGAACATTGTTCATCATACTGTATTACATTTACTCAATTGCACTGTTTGCCAGATGAGATGGTGGCACACTGGAGCTAGGACTCTTTAATTCCTTTACTTCTGGTGCTATACATGTGCCTGGCATACCGTGGGGTGACCCACATGTTTCAGTTATTTATTAAACAAATAATGTCGAGCCCCAGCTTCTGTCGGATGCTGGGGATGCAATAGTAGCAAGAGAGATAAAGATGGACAATGGGTAACAGATGGGAGATGGATAAGAGAATGGACACACAGATAGGATGGACGAATGAGAGAAAAAAGAGAATGAAAGGATTAATAAATTGATGAATGGGGAGAAGAAATGAGAAATGGATGGACAGATGGAATGGAGTAGAAGAATCAGAGGGATGGGATTGGGGATGAATGGGGGGGTGCGTGGGTGGGATGGGATGGAAGAATGAGAGATAGAGGGATGGGATTGGGGATGAATGGGGGGGTGCGTGGGTGGGATGGGATGGAAGAATGAGAGATAGAGGGATGGGATTGGGGATGGGCGGGATGGGATGGGGTGGGAAAAAGGATGACAGAGGGATGGATGGACGCCTGGATGGGGTGGGGGAGTAGAAACGACAAGAGCTGATGGAGAGGTGTAAATAGAAGGATGAGGAAAGATGGAGGAACTAAAGGATGGATGGGGAGGAAGATGGGAGAGAGATATCAGGTAAGGGGAAGATAGAGAAGAATGCAGATGGAAGACTGGCTGGATTGATGGGTGGATATACAGAAAGGTAGATGATGGAAGGGGAGCCTTTACACAGTGAGGGATGGGCAGATGGATCTGGAGCATAGTGGAAACATAGCCCCCAAAAGATAAGAGACATTTGGCCGGGCGCGGTGGCTCACACCTGTAATGCCAACACTTTGGGAGGCCGAAGCGGGCAGATCAGGAGGTCAGCAGTTTGAGACCAGCCTGACCAAGATGGCAAAACCCCATCTCTACTAAAAATACAATTAGCCGGATGTGGTGGCAGGTGCCTGTAATCCCAGCTACTCAGGAGGCCGAGGCAGAAGAATCGCCTGAACCCAGGAGGTGGAGGTTGCGATAGATCATGCCATTGCACTCCAGCCTGGGCAACAAGTCAGACCAAGGCTTTCCTCCCGGGCAGGTGGGCATCGTTGGCAGGACAGGGGCCGGAAAGTCCTCCCTAGCCTGTGGGTTGCTGCGGCTCCAGGAGGCAGCTGAAGGCGGGATCTGGATCGATGGGGTCCCCATTGCCCACGTGGGGCTGCACACACTGCGCTCCAGGATTACCATCATCCCCCAGGTGAGGCCGGTCACGTGGTGGGCAAAGGTGGGAGGCATGATGGGGCCCTGCTCTGATCCACCACCCCTCCCCGCCAGGACCCCATTCTGTTCCCTGGCTCTCTACGGATGAACCTCGACTTGCTGGAGGAGCACTCGGACGAAGCTATCTGGGCAGCCCTGGAGACGGTGCAGCTCAAAGCTTTGGTGGCCAGCCTGCCTGGCCAGCTGCAGTACAAGTGTGCCGACCGAGGCGAGGACCTGAGGTATGGTGATCCCACCATGGCCAGGACCGGCAGGGAGTGGGGGGAGAGGCGGGTATGGCCAGGCTCTCCCCAGGGGCCCTGAGGAAATGCCTCCCCTCGTAGGATTATTACTCTTATATGAGTGACCACGTCTCTCTTTTTTGACATAGTTTCACTCTTGTTGCCCAGGCTGGAGTGCAATGGCATGATCTATCGCAACCTCCACCTCCTGGGTTCAAGCGATTCTTCTGCCTCGGCCTCCTGAGTAGCTGGGATTACAGGGACCTGTCGCCACATCCGGCTAATTGTATTTTTAGTAGAGATGGGGTTTTGCCATCTTGGTCAGGCTGGTCTCAAACTGCTGACCTCCTGATCTGCCCGCCTTGGCCTCCCAAAGTGTTGGCATTATAGGTGTGAGCCACCGCGCCCGGCCAAATATCTCTTATCTGCAATTCCAAGCTCCAACACAGTCTCTGAATACCAAGATTTCCCCCCCAAAATTAGCCTTCCAAACTTATTTGGTGGTAAAACCCAACCTCAAGTGACATAGGGCTACTGATAGCCTTTATTGCTCTTGCTCAGTATTTATTTTGCTATAAAAATATTGTTTGATATTGGGTGGTAACCTCATCACTCACTGGGACTATAAGTAACAGAAATTTTTTAAAAAAATGTCAAGTGTGGGCTGGGTACTGTAGTTCATGGCTGTAATCCCAACACTTTGGGAGGCTGAGGCAGGAGGACTGCTTGAGTCCAGGAGTTCAAGACTAGCCTGGGCAACATAGGAAGACCCCATCTCTAGGACTACAAGCATGTGCCACCATGCCTGGCTAATATTTTTTTTCATAGTTATTTGGGAGGCTGAGGTGGGAGGAAAGCTTGAGCCAGAGAGGCGAAGGTTGCAGTGAGCCGAGATCATGCCACAGCACTTCAGCTTGGGTGACAGAGTGAGATCCTATCTCAAAAAAAAAAAGTTTGTAGGCGTGGTGGCTGACATCTGTAATCCCAGCACTTTGGGAGGCTGAGGTGGATGGATCACCTGAGGTCAAGAGTTCAAGACCAGCCTGGCCAACATGGTGAAATCCCATCTCTACTAAAAATAAAGATATTAGCTGGGTATGGTGGCAGGCGCCCGTAGTCCCAGCTACTTCGGAGGCTGAGGTAGGAGAATTGCTAAGATCATGCCAAGATCATGCCACTGCACTCCAGCCTGGGCTCCATCTCAACAACTAAAAATTGTGGGAAAAAATACACATAAAATTTACTATCTCAACTTTTGTTTTGGAGACAGAGTCTGGCTCTGTCATCCAGGCTAGAGAGCAGTGGTGTAATCTCGGCTTACTGCAACTTCCGCCTCCCAGGCACAAGCCTTCCTCCCACCTCAGCATCCCGAGTAGCTGGGATTAGAGGTGTGAGCCACCATGCCCAGCTCAACTTTATTCTGTGGAGACAGGGTTTCGCCATGTTGCCTAGGCCTCCCAAAGTTCTGG
The DNA here is from genome assembly GCF_001604975.1 of Cebus imitator. Taxonomy (NCBI): domain Eukaryota; kingdom Metazoa; phylum Chordata; class Mammalia; order Primates; family Cebidae; genus Cebus; species Cebus imitator. The sequence continues at coordinate 85,151 of NW_016107319.1, forward strand.
GATTACAGGTGTAAGCTGCCACGACCAGCCCATCTCACCCGTTTTTCAGTGTGCAGTTTCCGTAGTAGTATATACATTCAGTTCCACAACAAAACGGAAACTGCACCCATGAAACCCTAACTCCCCCGCTCCCCAGCCCCTGGTCACCAGCATTTTACTTTTTTTTTGAAACAAGAGTTTGACTGTTGTTACCCAGGCTGGAGTGCAATGGCATGATCTCCACTTACTGGAACCTCCGCCTCCTGGGTTCAAGCGATTCTGCTGGTTCAGCCTCCCAAGTAGCTGGGATTATAGACATGCGCCACCCTCCCCCCGCCAGTTTATTTTGTATTTTTTAGTAGAGATGGAGTTTCTCCATATTGGTTAGGCTGGTCTCAAACTCCTGACCTCAGGTAATCCATCCGCCTTGGCCTCCCACAGTGCTGGGTGTGAGTCACGGCGCGCAGCCTCTACTTTCTGTATCTCTGAATGTGACTACTGTGGATGAAAGTGGAATCATAGTATCTGTCTTTTGTGACTGGCTTGTTTCACGTAGCATGATGCCCTCAAGGTTCATCCATGGTGTAGCACTGTCAGATTCCCTTCCTTTTTAAGGCTGAATCATTTTCCATTACAGGGATAGACCACATTTTGCTTACCCATTTATCTGCCAGTAGGTACCCAGGCTGTTTCTACCTTTTGGCCACTTTGAATAATGCCACGATGAACATAGTTGTACAGGTGTATGCGTTTAAAAAAAAAAACCAAGGTGGCCAGGCGCGTTGGCTCACCCCTGTAATCCCAGCACTATGGGAGGCCGAGGTAGGCAGTTGAGACCAGTCTGACCAATATGGTGAAGCCGTGTCTCTACTAAAAATACAAAAATTAGCCAGGTGTGGTGGCAGGTGCCTATATTCCCCACTACTCAAGAGGCTGAGACATTGAGGCAGGAGAATGGCTTGAACCCAGGAGGCAGTGGCTGCAGTGAGCTGAGATCGCACCACTGCACTCCAGCCTGGGCAACAGAGCAAGACTCCCTCTCAAAATAAAACAAGGTGTTCAGGATTTATAAACCCCTCTGACCCTGAGGGTGTCAGAAGGGCTGGCAGTAGGCAGTAATTTCCAGCACTAGAGAGGCAGCGTTGCTTGGTGGGTGAGAGTATACACAGGTGACAGACTGCCTGGGCTCAGATCCAGGCCCCCCACTTGCCAGCTCTAGGATCTTGGGCAACTTACCCATCTCTTGTGCCTCAGTTTCTCATCTGCAAAATGGAAATAGCACCCACCTACTTTGTAAGGATTGAGTTATATGCACAAAGTTGTTGCAACAGTGCCAGGCAGAGAGGAAGCAGTAAATATTCATTACAGTCCTCAGAGTCACACTCCTGATAATGTCATTTCAGAGTTGGAATTGGAGGCCTGAGCCTTGCCTGAGGTCACACAGCTTGTAAGTAGTGAGGTCGGGACAAGACCCAGGCCCTCTAACGCCTGTGTGATCATAGTGGGTTCTGATCATCTAAAGGGATGCTTTAGACGTTTTGTGGAAAGGTTTACTATGTAAGACAGCCATGCTGGGTCCCAGGGCCCCGTTCCCACCTGGGTCAGGGACTCACTGGCCTCACGACCTGGAATCTCAACTTCTCCACTTGTAATTAGAGGATGCTACTCTGTGCCAAGGGCTTACTCTGTGACAAGCCCACACACTTTTACATGACTTATCTTCACAATTTAGTGGGGGTGGGGGGATCCACAGACTCTGGGGTCATAGGACTTGGGTTCAAATTAGGGACCCACCACTAGCCTTGAGACCTTGGTCAAGCCACTGAGCTTCTCTGTATCTGTGTCCTCCTCTTTTAGAAGAGGTGAATAATAATACCTTCCTTTGTGGACTTGAGGAGGATTGAGTCAGCATATATACAAGCACTTACAATGTCTGGTACAAGATGAAGACGCAGAAATAGAAATAGCCATAGACAGGCCAGGTGCGGTGGCTGATGCCTGGAATCCCAAGTCCCACCCGTGTGTTGTACATGTGTACATTTAAGGCCCACTTGACACCAGCCTGGAATGTCTTAGGAAGAGCATAGATTGTATTCTGGAAGCAGTGGGGGGTCATCGTAGGTTTGTTGGCAAGGGCAGGACTGAAGTCAAAGCTGTGCTTTCGCTGTTGGAGGAAATGTCAATTAGTGCAGCCGTTACAGAAAACAGCAGGAGGATTTCTAAAAAAAAAAACGGAAGTAGAACTACCAGGGGGTGGTGGCTCATGCCTGCAGCCCCAACTTTGGGAGGCCAAGGCAGGTGGATCACCTGAGGTCAGAAGTTTGAGACCAGCCTGGACAACATGGTGAAACCCTGTCCCTACTTAAAAAATACAAAAAATTAGCCTAGCGTGGTGGCGCATGCCTGTAATTCCAGCTACTTGGGAGGCTGAGGCATGAAAATCGCTTGAATGAGGTAGAGGTTACAGTGAGCCGAGATTGTGCCACTGTACTCCAGCGTGGGTGAAGAGCGAAATTCCATCTCAAAAAAAAAAAAAAAAAGAAAAAAGCAAAGAAAGAAAAAAAAATGGCCATCAAAAGAAACAAGTGAAATACTCATTTCACAGGCGGGAAAATGGAGACACAAAGGATTTGAATGACTTGGCTAGTCAGCCTGCTCAAAGCTGGCAGGAAAGGGATTCCTATCAGCTCTGCAGCCGGCAGACCCCCTGTATGGGGGTGTCTGAACACAGGCACCTCACTCTTGCACTCTCACAAACCTGTTTCTGGGCACACCCCACACATCACGATGTGCCAACACACATCCCACCTAATTGTCCCAATCATTCCCAGTGTGGGCCAGAAACAGCTCCTGTGTCTGGCACGTGCTCTTCTCCGGAAGACCCAGATCCTCATCCTGGACGAGGCTACGGCTGCTGTGGACCTGGGCACGGAGCTGCAGATGCAGGCCGCGCTCGGGAGCTGGTTCGCACAGTGCACCGTGCTGCTCATCGCCCACCGCCTGCGCTCCGTGATGGATTGTGCCCGGTAAAGCCCCCGCCCCGGCCAGACCTCAAGGCAGCTCTGCAGCAGGGTGGGGGGAGAGCAGAGGCAGTCGCGGGCCACTGGCTCCAGGTTAGAGCTGGAAGGGCCCTGAATGGGGCCAGAGCAGGAGGAATGCCCGAGAACACCCACCAAGCGGGAAGGCTGCCCAAGGACGTACGCCCAGCACACGTGTCCAACCCAGCTGTGAGGGTCCGGAAGCCGCACAGAAAGCAGGAGATCTATGGAGAAAACCTCAGTGCAGACACACTGGGCTCTCACAGCTGCCAAGAGCCTGGGCTGGTGTCCAAAGAGCCTCTCTGTCTCCCTCTCTCCCGCAGGGTTCTGGTCATGGACAAGGGGCAGGTGGCAGAGAGCGGCAGCCCAGCCCAGCTGCTGGCCCAGAAGGGCCTGTTTTACAGGCTGGCCCAGGAGTCGGGCCTCGTCTGAGTCAGGGTCCTCAACCGTCCCCCGTCCCACTGGGCCAGCCCGCAGAGCCTGCAGTGCTGGAGATGGAAGTGGTCCCAGGATCATCGACAGCTTCATGCGATGTTGAGTCTAGACCTGTTTTTGCTCTCTGGGAGGAAAATGGCAGAGAAAGTGGCCTATGGTCACACAGCACCAGAGCCGGAAGGACCTAGGAATACACAAATCACCTGCAGCCAGTGTCAGCAGTGACCCTCAGCCCTGGCTGAGCCCTGGACTCAGCTGGGGACTCGAGCACCTGCCTAGGCTTGCCCCAGACCCTTAAATCGGAATCCCTGGGGCTGGGGACTGCAATGGTGTGTCTTACAAATTAACTGTTTTATTTTTGGATAATCCTAGATTCACATGCAGTTAAAGGAAACAATATCAAGAAATTCACGTATTCGTTACCCCATTTCTCCCAATGGCAACATCTTGCTAACTCTAGTATAGAGTATCACAGCCAGGGAATTGCCATCGACACACCGGTCTTGCTCTGATTTCCCATTTGACTTCTACGTGCGTGTATTTATTTTGGTCTATGCAGTTTTATCACACATGTAGGCTTGTGAATCCACACCATGGTGAGGATACGGAGCAGCCACCACCATTTTCTGACCATACCCATCTCCCGCACCCGTGCCCCCAGCCACCAGGCTCTGTTCCCCAGTTTTGTGTATATACAGATAGATCTATATATATCTTTTGAGACAGTCTCACCCTATGGCCCAGGCTGGAGTGCAGTGGCACAATCTCAGCTCACTGCAGCCTCCACATCCCAAGTTCAAGTGATTCTGGTGCCTCAGGCTCCCGTAGTATTTGGGGTTACAGGCATGTGCCACCATGCCCAGCTAACTTTTGTATTTTTTAGTAGAGAGGTTGCACCATATTGGCCAGGCTGGTCTTGAACTCCTGGCCTCAAGTGATCCACCCTCCTTGGCCTCCCAGAGTGTTGGGATTACAGGCGTGAGACACGGCACCTGGTCGTTGTTATGTAATTGTAAAGCTCCCCCATAGGATTCCAGAGTGCAGCCAGGACTGAGAACTACAGCCCCCATGTCTCTGCTCCTCCTCCCCCACCGGCGAGGAGCTCCAGGGACACAAACCCCCCATGCCAAGCATGGGCCCTCTCCACTCATGAGCAAGTCAAATTTGCATGTTGTGTGTCTAAAAGAACAGAGGAGCCAGGACTACTCAGCCCTCAATGGGAGAATTTGCGGAGAACTTGGAGCATTTCTTTTTTCAGAGAGTTTTGCTGTCGCTCAGGCTGGAGTGCAGTGGCGCAACCTCAGCTCACTACAACCTCCATCTCCCAGGCTCAAGCAATTCTCCCACCTCAACCTCCCAAGTAGCTGGGATTACAGGTGCCTGCCACCATACCCGGCTAATTTTTGTATTTTTAGCAGAGACGGGGTTTTACCATGTTGACCGGGCTGATCTCCAACTCCTGACCTCAGGTGATCTGCCCACCTCGGTCTCCCAAAGTGCTAGAATTACAGGCGTGAGCCACCACGCCTGGCGGGTGCATTTCTTACATGTGGTTGCTAAAGACCAAATTCCAGCGTCCTGGGGGCACCCCAGCAACCATCAGAAAACGTGGAGTGTTTCTGTTCACTATTCTGCCCCAGATGCTGCTGACATCCAGAGCCCGGACCCCACTGAGCATGGAGAACTTGCTGGAACCCAAGGCGGCCAATGCACAGCTCATTGCATTCCTCACACATTACTTTTCGAAACAGAGACTTACTCTGTTACCCAGGCGGAAGCCCAGTGCCACAATCTCGGCTCACTGCAACCTCTGCCTCTCGGGTTCAAGCAATTCTCCTGCTACAGCCTGCTGATTGAGTAGCTGAGATTACAGGCATCCACCACCACACCCAGCCAATTTTTGTATTTTTACTAGAGCTGGAGTTTCACCATGTTGGCCAGGGTGGTCTTGAACTCCTGACATCAGGTCATCCAACCCCCTCAGCCTCCCAAAGTGTTGGGATTACAGCCGTGAACCACTATGCCCAGCTGCCTCACACCTGTTTCTGACAGCGGTCAGAATATTATTGGACTCACCAAACCAGCTTCAGTCACCAGGAAAGAGGAACCACGTCCAACACAGCCAAGCTTAAGGCCACAGAGAGATCGCTGGGAAGGGAGGGCAGCGTGAGACGCCAGGTAACTCCCTTGATCCTAACGACACCAGCCAGGGCGTCTCACTGACCTCATGGCACTGCTGCAAGGATAACCTAAGTTAATACATGGATTTGAATGTGTGGACGCAGAGAAGGCAATACCCCAGGCTTTCTCAACCTTAGCATTACTGACACATGGGGCCACATGTCTGTGCTGTGCGGACACGTCCTGTACACCGTAGGACGGTCAGCAGTGTCCCTGGCCTCTTACTAGATGCCAGTAACATCCTCCCCCTACCACCACCACAGTTGTGACAAAGTATCTTCAGACACTGCCCCACATCCCCTGGGGAGTCAAAACCACCTGGCTGGGCCAGACACAGTAACTCACACCTTATAATCACGCTGGGAGGGCGAGGTAGGCCGATCACTTAAGGTCAAAAGTTTGAGACTAGCCTTCCTAACATGGTGAATCCCCGGCTCTATCAAAAATATAAAAATTAGCTGGGTGTGGTGGCAGGCTCTAGTAAGTGCAGCCACTAGGGAGGCTGAGGTAGGAGAATCGTTTAATCCCAGGTGGAAGAGCCTGCAATGAACCGAGATCACGCCACTGCACTGCAGCCTGGGAGACTGCCTGAAAAAAAAGAAAAAAAAAACCACAACAGAAAGACCCACTTAGTTGAGAATCCCCGATCTAACCTGCCCCGCTGCCATCCATCATCCACGGATACTTGGGTGGTGGCTGTGCCGGTGCCGGGCGGAGGGGGGAGGCGGGGAGTCCACCTTTTCTTGAGGACACAGGGCCTGCTCCGTCCATCTGGTCAAGGGACTTTCTATTGGCCCATCCTGACAGGATTTTGTGATGCCCTTTTGGCCTGGAGTAATCTAAATCTAGATGGAAATGCAGCTTCTACCTCCTTCAAAGTGGGGCAGGGAGTCCACAGTTTTCACCTGCCCCAAGTCATGCCCACAGAGCTGCGGACCTACAACTGCCTACTCCTAGCTCCATTTCACAGGTGAGGAAACTGAGGCTCGAGGAGTTGACATGACTTCACAACTCCTCACAAGCAGATGACCAAGTTAGGACAGAGTGGGGATCTGCTTGTGAGTCTAAGGCCAGAGTCATTGCACCGGGCACGTGCGTGCTACAGACGAAGGAAGGGCGGCAGATGCAGCCTTTGTCTTTTCTCTGCCTGGAGCTGAGCCCCCTGACAGCCCTGCACAGTGACCCCAGGCAGGTGCTGCCGTGTGGGCATTTGGCAAACTCGACTGGGCATGAGGCAGGGCCACCAGATGCTCTTTTCTCGGCTGTGTGCCAGGGAGCAGAGTGTGGGCCACAGGCAGCCAGCACGTGGGAACTGGTGCCTGCCCGTCTGCTAACGAGGCTGCTGTCCGGCCTGCACCACAGCTGCCTGGAGATGTGCCAGTACGACTGCCCGAGCCATTCATCCCCTGACACTGGCTCTGGCCAGCAGCGCCTGGCTGGCAGGTGGAACACGAATGAGATCCAGCAAGGCTGCGGACCCCCTCCCTCGGTCAATGCCTGCACCCGGCAGACTCTTCAAACTCAACGCTGTCCACACTGCCACTGCAAACACCAAACTACCTGCACCTGACACTGCTCTAAATGCCTGCCACATACTCATCCAGCAGACACAGGGAGGAAACCCCCATCACTGGGCCCCTCAAAAGGATGCTTTGATAAGGAAGGTCCTACCATCAGACCCTTTTAGCCGATGAGAAAGAGCGTGAGTGGTGTCTCTGCCCTAGTGGTCTGGCTTCAAAGCCTGTGTCCTCACCACCAGGCTACCTTGCCTCTTTTTCTTTAAAAAAAAAAAATAATAATTACAGGCAGGAGCCACTCCATCCGGCCAATACTGTGAATTCTAATGGTCACAACTTCAGCTTCTCACTGGGCACCTTCATACTCCGGTCCTAACGCAAGCCAACGACTTCATTCAGGCATGAGCCACCACGCCTGGCGATGCTACCCATTCTCATGGTAATGACCTTACTAGCCTTTCACAAGTCACCTTCATACTCTGTGGTTCCCAGTGCATGCCAGTGGTTTCAGTGGGGCGTGAGTCACCGCACCCAGACAATACCGCTAATTCTAATGGTCATCACCTCAACCGACTTCTCTGGACACCTTTGTACACCACAGTCCCTAGTGCAAGCCAACAATTTCAAACAGGGACAGCAAGCCTTGAGGGAACACATGGCAGTGATGGAACGTTCCGTGTGCACATGTACTTGGTACATGGTTTTAGGAGTGGGAGAAATGGTGTGCTCCCCAAACGTAAGGAGTTCCTTACTGCCCAGATTCACCCAGTTCAAAGCTAGAAACCAAACACTCTAGTCTGACTACTCCACTACCCACAACTTAGGGACCACGTCAATTAGGAAAGCGGAAAATACTTCTCTTCCGCCAACACTGCTCCATTTCTGGCCTCCCGCGGTGGTTGGGTGGGGAACAGGTGACTCATTTGGGCTAATGAGCTGTGAGTGGGATTCACTGCGTCAGTTCTGGTTTTAGACACAAAATAGTGGGGGAGAGTCGTCCACTCTCTTCTCTCACTGTGGGGACCTGGAAGCCAGCCCTTGGGAGGCCATGTTGTAAAACGAGGACAGTCTGGATCAGCTATCACAGGGAAATCAGCTACCCTAGAGAGGCGGCTGACTCTCATCAAGAACCGCATGAGCAGGAAAAAAAGCCGTGCATGCACTTCCCAAGATTTTCTGGCGAATTTTACACTGCAGCATGGCCTTGCCTCTCTGGACTAACAAAGGGATTTTCAGGCCAGGCGCGGTGGTTCACGCCTGTGATCCCAGCACTTTGGGAGGCTCAGGTAGGATGATCCCTTAAGCCCAGGAGTTTAAGACCAATCTGGTTAACACAGCAAGACTGTCTCTATAAAAAATTTTAACAATAAGCCAGGCATGGTGGCACTTACCTGTAGTCTCAGCTACTCTGGAGGTCAAAGCAGGAAGATCGTTTGAACCCAGGAGGCTGAGGCCGCCGTGAGCTATGATCGTGCCACTGTACACCAGCCTGGACAACAGAGTGAGACCCTGTCTCTAGGAAAAACAGGCAGGGGGCAGGAATTTCAAGGATCTTTCTGCCCACATGTGATTTCTGCCTCACCTGTGTCTTAGAACCTGACCAAAGCTACGTGTACCACACACATCACTGCTCACAGGGTATGAACGATCAGCCTCATTTTACAAAAGTAAGTGAGGCTCAGAGACCAAGTGACCTTCCCAGGGTCACATGAACAGCAAATGACAAGAGCAGGACTCAAGCTAGGGTCTGTCCACCCTGCGGCTGCCCCGCCTTCCCACTGAACCCCACCTGACGCGTGACCTCAAGGACTCGCTCTTTCTGGCAACAGCTCCCACCAGAGGCGATGTGTTTGTCAAAAGGAAAGAAGAGAAACAGGAAGATCCCACATCCTGACCATGCCAGAGGAGATGGCTAGAACCCTGGCTGGCACCCCGAAAGAAAGGGAAACATCGTTTAGAAAGAAATAAAATATATATATATGTATTTTTTTTTACTGCAAATGTTCACGTTTCCAGTGTAAGTCATTACAAAGGATCCCCCAAAACTTGATTTACCTAATGCAAAAGAATGGTATAACTTACAAAAAATAAATATGTATTTTTACCTAAAAGAAAGATGCTCTCTGGGTGTGAAGTCGGCGGCGTAATTCTTTTTGAGACGAAGTCTCGCTCTGTCGCCCAGCTCCGGCTAGAGTGCAGTGGCACTATCTCGGCTCACTGCAACCTCTGCCTCCCAGCTTCAGGCGATTCTCCTGCCTTAGCCTCCCACGCCCTGCTAATTTCTGTATTTTTAGTAGAGACGGGGTTTCACCATGTTCCCAGGTTGGTCTCCATCTCTTGACCTTGTGATCCGCCTGCCTCAGCCTCCCAAAGTGCTGGGATTACAGGCGTAAGCCACCGTGTGCGACTGAAGTCGGCGATGTAATTCTTAGCAAGTATGAGTCTTGGGGCAGCCGTCAGCTCTGGCTGCTTTCTGGATTTCACTTTGGGCTCCAAGCAAGACACCTGAAAGAACAGGCTTTAGAAGATGCTGCTTCTCCATTTTCTTCCAGGAACACAAATGCAGGGTGCACTTCTCACTAGTTCCTGGGAATGTTACTTCTCAGCACAATGCTCCTCCTAAGAAGTTCAAGTTTTGCGACTGTTTTTCTCCCTGGAGCAGTACTTAAAAAAAAAAAAAAACAATATTCAAAGGTGGGCTCTTTTCGTGTCCTGGAAGAGCATCAAAGACTACATGTTAGCCTCTCCCCTCGGCAGCTAACCGGATGCCAAGGGAGAGAGACTAAAACCTAAAAACAAGGAAAAGATGCACGGGATGCTTTTTGGTACCCACTAGTAATACTTGGGAGGTACTTTGTGTTATTTACTTTGAAAGCTTCATAATCATGACCAGGTACCAGGAGAAGGAAAGAAAAGATGCAAAAAGAAAAAAGAACAACACAGTCAACGCTGTAAGCAACCAACACAGCTCTGGGCCAGGCCCCAATGCTGCTTCTGCTAGGACTGGTGCAGCAGACTTCCAGCCAGTTGCTCGCCCTCAATCTCTATTTCTAGTCAATGTCAAATCCCCATGAGGCCATCTCCTTAATATATACCCCACATCAACCATGGTGGGAACAGCAGTAAGTGCTGATTGTTCTTACATTGTTGAACAAAAGAAATAAGCAAGGGAAAGCCTGGAATGGGGGTGGGTGGGGAAGGGAGTCCAAGAAAGTCAACTAAGAGACAATCCCCCAGCGATGCAGTTCCAGCTCCAGGTTATCCGTTAGTCCAACCAGGTCCCTTCCAGGAGGACAGGCGTGTGAGTGCACAGGCTGCCTCCAGCCCAAAGCAAGACCTGGTAGAGGTGGCGCTGGGATGTCGGATCCCAGCTTCTGAGTGCCTGGAAGACCGGATGTCGGTAAGAGGGCCATCCAGGGTGCTGGGACACTGCCCACGGGAGAGAATGATTTTCAGCAGGCCCCTCAACCTGAAAACAGCAGCCCCAAGGAAATGAAGCATTCCGGGTGGACCCAGACAAGGATGTTGGAGGTGATAGGAGCCAGAAGCATCTCAAAAGACTTGGAATCCACAGACTTTGGCTGGAGAGATCCGAGGCAGGAGACTGGATTTGGTCACTAGGATCTTCTGTACAACCAATGACTCCTCTGCGGAAAGCACCAGAAGCACACTTGCCTTCCCAGGACATGAGGTTGTGTGTGTGTCTCGGGGCACCAGAGGCCAGGGCGTGCATGTTTTGGGTTGCACACATCTCTGTGTCTCTCCTGTGTCTTCATGGCCAGTTCCAGGCAGGGGACCAGATGGTGGTGGCTGCTGCTTTGGGTGTGTTTTGGTTTTATGGGTTTGGTTTTAATTTTTTGGTTTCAGTGTGGGATGCTTTGTTTCCCAGGGGCGCTGACTCCTCCCTGGGCGTTGGCATGTAGGCCCTGCAGTTCCTACCAGATATGCCAGCTCTGGGGCTCACACCAAGCCAGCATCTTTGGCCATGCTATAGAAGAGACCTCTCTGCTGCAGGAGGTCCGAGGGGGCACCATACTCCTGGATTTCTCCTTTGTCCAGGACGATCACCCTGTAGGGGAGGGGAAGGAGATGGCTTAGTACCTCATGCCTCTGGGACACCACCTGGGCAAGTCACTGCTTTGGGTCAGGCCCCTAACACTTTCTGCTAGGACTGGTGCAGTAGCCTTCCAGCTGGCTGCTCACCCTCACTCTCTATTTCTAGTCAATGTCAAATTCCCATGAGGTCACCTCCTTAGTATTTACCCCACATTAATCATGGTGGGAACAGTAATAACAGCGTTGACTGTCCACATTCACTGTTCCATTATTCAGAGTAAAATAAAAAGATCTTACCATGGTCTACAATAAGGATTGGCAGCATTTTTGTGAAACAGGCCAGAGAGTCAATACTTCAGGCTGTGCAGGCCACATGGTTTCTGTTACAAGTAGACATCTCTGCTGTATTTAAAGTGTGAACGCTGCCAGCGACAACAGCAAATGAACAGGCGTGGCTGTGTGCCAATAAAAATGTATTTACAAAAACAGGCAGGGGGCCACATCTAGCCTGTGCACTGTAGTTGACTGACCCCTAATATTTGAGGACCTATAGGATCTGACACTGCCCAGGTCTGACCTCATTTCTGTGTCCTATATCTCAAAAGCACCAACTCAGCATCTGTCACGTAGTAGGTGGTATTCAGTGAGCTAGAAACGTCCTGTCTGTTGGGTGCAGAGGCTCATGCCTGTAATTCTGGCACTTTGGAAGACTAAGACAGGAAGATCGCTTGAGGCCAGGAGTTTGAGCCTGTGGTGAGCTGTGATCTCACCACTGCACTCCAGCCTGGGCCACAGGGTAAGACCCTGTCTCAAAAATAAACAAAATAAAATAAAATAGAAATATCATGTCACTCCCCTGCTTAAAACCTTCCTATGGCTTTCCAGGATTCTTAGAATAAGTTCCAAGCTTCTCACCATGGTTACATGCTGCTTTAAGATCTAGCCCCTGCCTACCTTTCTGGCCTTGTCTCCTCAATTCCAACCTCTAGGTGCAATGCCTCCTCATGCTAGCCTTCGAATTCATTAAGCACATTCATTCAGTTTTACATTCAGCTGTACCAGCTGCCTAGAACGTTCTTCCCGTAGATCAGAGGTTGGCAAACTGTGGTCTGCAGGCCAAATCTGCCACCCTGCCTGTTTTTAATAATAAAGTTTTACTGGAACACAGCCATGCTCATTCATTTGTGCACTGTCTATGGCTGCTTTCACAAAGCAACCTGGGAGCCGAGTAGCTGAGACGCCACGCAGCCCACACAGCTGAAACTACCCCAGCCCTTAAAGAACAAGGTTCAGGATCGCTATTCCAGACCTTCCCATGGCTCACTCCTTTTCATGGTTCAGGTCTCAGCTAAAATGTCACCTCCTCAGAGGTGACCCGTGCAAAACCCAAAACCCCCCAAGAGCCTGCAGCAGAGCTGCATTTTGACTTTGTGGTTCCAGGCACTGACGCTTGAGGTGCGGGGGTGGCGTTCTCCACACAAAATGCTGAAAATTCTATTTTATGAATGTGTTGGCATAAATAGAACCCAGGTTGGATTATACTCTTTTTTGGCTTTTTTTTTTTTTTTTTTTGTTTTTTTTTTTTTTTTTTTTTTTTTTTTTTTTTTTTTGGAGATGGAGTCTCACTCTGTTGCCCAGGCTGGAGTGTAGCAGCATGATCTTAGCTCACTGCAACCTCCACCTCCCAAATTCAAGCAATTCTCCTTTCTCAGCCTCCCAAGTAGCTGGGATTACAGGCACGCACCACCACACTTGGCTAATTTTTGTATTTTGAACGGTGGCAGGGTCTCACCGTGTTGGCCAGGCTGGTCTCGAACTACTGACTGCAGGTGATCCACCTGCCTCGGTGTCCCAAAGTGCTAGGATTATAGGCATGAGCCACCGCACCCAGCCTGCTTCCGATTTTTAAAAGAAAAGTAAATCTTTCTGTGGGCCCCAGACACGGGGCCTGCAGTGCTCAATGGAAACCCTGGCCCTGCCTGGCAGTCACTATCCTGTGTCCCTGGCAAGTGTCCTTCCCAGCACCTGCTGCCCTCTGGAAGCCTGTTGGTTTCTTGCTCTGTCCAATTTCTTTCTCCCCCATCTAATAAGCTACTTGGTCCCAGAAGCAAGGACCTCGTCTGACAGCAGCCTCCAGAGTCTGCAGCGTCTGGAAGCAGGGCAGGTGTGCTCTGCGGACACACTGACAGAATGAATGACTGGAAGATGTCAGAAATACTTGGTACTGCCAGGGGCAGTGGCTCCCGCCTATACTCCCAGCACTTTGGGAGGCCAAGGAGGGCTGATCACCTGATGTCAGAAGTTTGAGACCAGCCTGGCCAACATAGTGAAACCCTGTCACTATTAAAAATACAAAAAATAGCCAGGCATGATGGCACATGCCTGTAGTCCCAGCTATTCAGGAGGCTGAGACAGGAGAACTGCTTGAATCCCAGAGGTGGAGGAGGCAGTGAGCTGAGATGGTGCCACTATACAACAGCCCGGGCAATGACTCAATCTCAGAAAAAAAGAGAAATACCTGGTACCATCCAGGATGAAGAAAGGATCCACCCACCGGGCTGTCACTCGGCATAAGGACAGCGTTGAGTGACTGAATAAATGAATGAGCCAATGAGTGAGGCGAACTCCCCAAGCCCAGAGACCACTGTGCCAGGACATCACCTTGTGTAGTCCATGATGGTGTTGAGCCGGTGGGCGATGGTGAGGACGGTGCAGCCCTCGAACTGTGTCCGGATGGTGGACTGGATGAGGTCGTCTGTCTCGAGGTCCACGGCTGCTGTGGCCTCATCCAACACAAGGATCTTCGTCTTCCTCAGCAGGGCCCGGGCCAGGCACACAAGCTGGCGCTGCCCAACACTTGACCAGAAGAAAAAGACCAGGAGACAGTGTTGGGTCAAACCACCCGACCCTGAACCTAGGCCCAGGCTGGAAGGAGTGAGACGAGACACTCTTGTGTGGCTTGACAGGACAGCCCACCACTCCCAACTCCTGTGCCTACAGCAGACATCACTGATCAATCAGAATACATCTCCCATTCGGCAAGAGCAGGTTCAGAATATTCTCAAAACAGTGGCTCACATCTACAAACCTCGCACCTTGGGTGGCCAAGGTGTGAGGACTGCTTGAAGCCAGGAGTTTGAGACCAGCCTGCGCAGCAAAGCTAGACCTCTAACTCTCTAAAAAAAGAAAAATAAAAAAATTAGCTGGATGTGATGGCACGCTTCTGTAGTCCCAATTACTTGGGAGGCTGAGACAGGAGGACTGCCTGAGTCTCTGAGTTTGAGGCTGAGATCAAGCCACTGTACTCCAGCCTAGGCAACGGAGTGAGACCCTGTCTCTTAAAAAAACTAAAACAAAAAAGAGCTGGGCACAGTGGCTCCCACTTATAATCCCAGCACTTTGTGAGCCAAGGCAAACAGATCACTTGAGGCCAGGAGTTCCAGACCTGCCTGGCCAATGTGGTGATGATACCCCTTCTCTACTAAAAACGCGAAAATTAGCTGGGCATGGTGGCAGGCACCTGACATGCAGCTACTTGGGAGGCAGAAGCAGGACAATTGCTTGAGACTGGGGGTAGAGGTTGCAGCTGAGATTGCACCACTGCACTCCAGCCAGGGTGACAGAGTGAGACGCTGTCTCAAAAAGAAAGAAACAAACGGCCTCATATCCATGCATCCCTATCCAACTGCGGGGCCATGACGGTTGGCTCTGGACTCAGACATGTACCTTGCTTTGGCCAATGGGACACCAGCAAACATAAGACCAGCCAAAAGAATACTGTGAGATGCACACTGGGACTTGCACGCTCTGGTGCCCCTGTCGCTGCCATGACAACATGCCCAAGCTGGTCTGCTAGAGAATGAGGGATATACCCTTCTTGCCCCACTTGAGGTCAAGTAGATGAGCCAAGAGTCAGCTGACCCGAGACAGGCATGTGAGCCCAGTCAAGATCAGCAGAGCCACCTGGCTGACTGCGCTCCGATGGTAGCAATGATCCCTGCTTTATGGTTGAACGTGACTGAGGCTTTGTGGTTGTTATGGAGACGGATAACCGAACCAGAACCAGGCACTGACAAAGAACACCACAGCAGCACCCCAGAGGCACCCGTGCTGCGCCAGGCATTAATGCTTTAGTTGCTGGGCCAGGGACAGAGCTCCAGGATCCTGGGAGAAGGACCGAGACAGCTGGAGTAGTGCATGGGGACTTGGAGGCTCAGAGCAGTGCTAGCGACCAACTGTACACAGCCTTTCTATAGTTTAACAACTGACAGCTACTCTCAACTGAATGGAGCTGGTGCGTATAAAAGGAAACACATTGGCCATCCTGGTTATAAAAAGCCTCATGGTATAAAAAGCGTGGATTAAGACCCATTTTACAGATACAGAAACTGAGGCTCCAAAAGGTGAAGGGACAAATGGGTCATCTGCAGCACAACTAGGACTCAAATCCAGGTCTACCACAAGTCTGGACAGAATCTTCAAACACCCCTACCAAGGTGGCACCTAGGAGACCTTATCCAGTGTCCCCCAGTCCACCCCTACCTACCTGAGGTTCTCTCCGCCTTCTGCACACTCGTGGTCCAGCTTGTCAGGAAGGGCTGACACGAAGTCCTTCAGGTGAGCCAGCTCCAGGGACATCCAGACTTCTTCGTCAGAGTATTGGCTGAATGGGTCCAGGTTCATGCGGAGGGAACCCGAAAACAAAACAGGGTCCTGTTCAGAGAGAAGAGAGTGGCGGCATGTGACACCTATGTCACACTGACGTGGATTGAGAAGAGGTGAGGCATAAAGACTTCCGGCCAGGACTGGTGAAGGTGGGGTTTCAGAGCTCGTTGGAATCACTGTTTCCTGAGATGTTAATAATGGAGAAAGGCCAGGTGCAGGGGCTCACGCCTGGAATCCCAGCACTCTCCGAGGCCAAGGTGGGCAGATCACTTGAGGTCAAAAGTTCGAGACCAACCTGGCCAACATGGCGAAACCCTGTCTCTACTAAAAATGCAAAAATTAGCTGGACATGGTGGCACACACCTGTAGTCGCAGCTACGCGGGATGCTGAAGCAGGAGAATCACGTGGACCAGGGAGGCGGAGTTGGCCGTGATCCAAGATCCTGCCACTGCGCTCCAGCCTGGGCAACAGAGTGAGACTCTGCCTTGATTTAAAAAAAAAAAAAAAAAAATTCTTAATAACGGAAAAAAAAGTCTGGAAAATCCGAGTTTGGCAGAATAAGACCGGCTTCCTTTCCATACAACTTCCTAGAGCCTTCAATATACAAGTAGGTTGAGAACCTTCCACAAGTGAGCTGCAGCACAGTTAATTCCTAACAGTAAAGTCCTGTAGATTTCTCACCTGTCCTCCAACTCCAAAAGAGAATCTTCTAAGAAGCTTTAGGGAAGATGACACTGAAAGGTGACATGTTAAGGAATCAACCTGCAGGGACTGGTCTAGAAAACCCTTATTTTGGCCACGCATGTTGGCTCACCCCTGTAATCCACTCCTTGGAATCACTATTTCTGGAGATGTTAAAAATGGAGAAAAAGGACAGGTGCAGTGGCTCCCGCCTGGAATCCCAGCACTCTGGGGGGCCAAGGCAGGCAGATCACTTGAGGTCAGGAGTTGGAGACCAGCCTGGGTAACATGGTGAAACCCCATCTCTACTAAAAATACAAAAACTAGCCAGGTATGGTGGTGCATGCCTGTAATCACAGCTAATTAGGAGGCTGAGGCAGGAAAATCGCTTGAACCCAGAAGGTGGAGGTTGCAGTGAGCGGAGATCACACCACCACACACCATCCTGGAAGACAGAGTGACACTCTGTCTTAATTAAAAAAAAAAAAAAAAAAAAAAATCCTTATTTCTTACCAAATACTGCATGTTCTCACTTATAAGTGCCAGCTGAACTGTGGGTACTCATGGATGTAAAGATGGGAACAACAGAACCGGAGCCCCCAAAAGTGGGGACAGATAGAGGAGGGTAATGGTTGAGAAACTCTCTCTCGGGTACTCTATTCAACATTTGGGCGCTGAGATCCACAGAAGCCCAAGCGTCAGCATCACACGATATACCCATGTAACAAGCTTGCACGTGCACCCCGCCAATCTAAAATGAAGAGAAAACATTCTTATTTCTTGTCTGGCTCTCAGAAGGGTGAGAGATTCTCAGTCTGACTCCGACAGCAGAAAGAGAAAATGGTGCTTTTTAGATTTTTCCAGATGCTTGGGAAACTACCCCTTGCGGGGACAGGAGGTAGGGAATGATACTCAGTGATTTCTCACATTGTGAATCATATGCAAAGAGGAAACTGAGGGAAGCAGCAGCATAGCCTAAATTCAATACAAATAATGAAGGCCAGTCCGGCGTGGGGGCTCATGTGTGTAATCCCAGCACTTTGGGAGGCCAAGGCAGGAGGATCATTTGAGCCCAGGAGTTCAAGAGCAGTCTGGGCCACATGCCGAGACCCCATCACCACAAAAAATACAAAAGAGATTTAGCTGGGTGTGGTAGCATGTGCTTGTAGTCGCAGCTACTCAGGAGGCTGGGGTGGGAAAATCGCTTGAGCCTGGGAGGCGGAGGTTGCAGTGAGCTGAGACTGAGCCACTGCACTCCACCCTGGGCAACAGAGTGAGACTCTGTTTCAGAAAAAAAGACCAAACAAAAACAATACAATGAAGTAGGGTCAAATGTATGTTTGCCCCCAAAATATACATACATCGCTGTGAGTGCACCCACAGGATGCACCAAGCCTGGCTCACCCCCGGCCGCACCCAGACCCACCTGGGGGATGATGGTGATCTTGAAGCGGAGGTTGTGCAGGCCGATCTTGGCGATGTTGATGTCATCGATGATGATCTCGCCTTCGGCAGACTCGTTGATCCGAAATAAGCCCAGGGTCAGGGACGACTTCCCAGCTCCCGTCCGCCCCACAATGCCAACCTGCAGGACAGAGGGCCCAGGTGTGGTGGGAATGCTGGCGTCTGGACTTGTCCCCGCCCCACAGCACCCTCTTCTCTGCCCCACTTCAGGCATCAGTCATCTGGTCGATCCAACTCCACAGCCCTCTCCCTCACCCGCTGCCCAGAGACACTCCTTTAAGGGTGTTTTGGCAAAAGGTTACAAAGGACTCTCTTCCCTTTGCCAGGCTTCCGGAAGGAATTCCTCAGCTTTTTGTAAGTTACTAGAGACCTCAAAAGACATACACGACAGGCAGAAAGAATTTCCAACAAAGCCCTATTTGTTTCAACTCAAGTAACTACTAACAATCAGCTAGTTCCCCATTTCCCCATGCTGTTTTTCACCCCTCTCACGGTGAGTTTCCCATTATGAGCTGTTGAAATACCCGAAAGATTCAAGCAGATCTTCTGTGCCCTTTGCCATGACCCAGTCTCCACACATCCTCCCTTGAAGGAACTAGTTTCTCCAGCTAAAGGCCAATGATGCCATTCCTCATCTGCAGTTCTCCTGGGGCTCTTGAGAAACGGGCTTCCTCTACCCTCCCACAGGGGTGTCACAGGGCAGTGTGCGTGTAAAACTTCTCATGACGTAAGGTAAGCCATGAAGACTCAGCGAAGACTGAGGTGCGGTGGCGCATGCCTGTGATCCCCGCACAGTGGGAGGCCGAGGTGGGTGGATCACAGAAGGTCAGGAAATCGAGACCAGCCTGGCCAACATGGTGAAGCTCCAGCTCTACTACTACAAAACTTAGCCAGGTGTGGTGATATGTACCTGTCGTCCCAGATACTCAGAAGACTGAGGCAGGGGAATCACTTGAACCCGGGGACTGGAGGTTGCAGTGAGCCGAGATCAAGCCACCACACTCCAGCCTGGGCAACAGAGTAAGACTCCATCTCAAAAAAACCCCAAAAAACAAACAAACAAACTTCTTCCAGGGGCCAGGCATGGCAGCTGACTCCTGTAATCCCAGCACTTTGGGAGGCTGAGGCGGGCAGATCACTGAACACAAGACTTCCAGGCCAGCCTGGGCAACATAGTGAGACAAAAATGCGCCGAGCGTAGTGGGACACGCCTGGAGTCCCAGCCACTTGCAGTGCCCCCACTTGAGAGGCTGTGGCTGCAGTGGGCTGAGATCACACCCTTGCACTCTAGCCTGTGTGACAAAGTGGGTCACTGTCCCAAAAAAGAAAAAATCTTCTAAAACGTATCTGTGGGACTCATTCGGTCTTCGGGCTCCCGGTTCGCCTGAAGCCTTCACTTCTGCAAGTTGGATGCCTGCTAATAACGTTACAGCCACGGCCCACTCCCACCCCCCAACAGCCATTCGCACGGAGGTGTGGAGGCGTGAGTGAAGGGCAGAAGCCGCAGCGAGGTTCACCTGCCTCGTGGCACCCTGTGAATGCCGAGGCGACGTGTACCTACCTTTTCTCCCCCGTTGATGGTGACATTGATGTGCCTGAGAACAAAATCCAGGTCCTCTCGGTAGCGCAGACAGTAGTTGCGGAATTCCACTTGGCCCACCTGGGGCCAGCTGTTGGGAGGAGCTGTCTCCTGGATTTGCCAGGGGGCCTTCGATTACAGCAGCAGAGGGAGAGAGTGAGGAATTCCCAGTCTATCCTATAAGACCATGACTTCCCCGACCTCCCCTCTCCCTTACTCCCTCTGCTGCCCGAGGTGACCTCCCAGGCTTCAGCACTGCAGGTCTGTGCTTCCTGGAAAGCTCTTCCCCAAATGACCCCCTCGCATCCTGAAGGTCTCTGGTCCATGCAGAGCGCCCTCCCACCCCTGCGTGCCTCTGTCCCCTCCTGCGCCGCCTTCTCCTTCAGAGCACTGCCTGCCTCTGGCCCTCTTAGGGCTCTTATACTTGAGTGTATTCTGTCTCCCACATTCACTGCACCATCCACTAAGTGAGGACAGTCTCTAATTGTTCACCGCTGTATCCTAGGGCTCAGAGCACACAGTAAGTACTCAGTAAATATTTATGGACATAAACAACAAGAGTGACACAGTTGCTGACATGGTAAGTGAACCAGTGGCAGAAGGCAAAGAAACTGAGGGGACATTATCATCACTCAGTAGGTCAGAGATACCTTTTGTAAAGCTGTCATCTCTCTGTAATTGGTAATGGCTGACTAGACCACAGTTGTTCACTTTTGTCTAATGTTCATGTTCACCTTTCTCTTAAAATAACTGTACAAATGACTTGTATATACACTGTTCTTTTCTATTTTTTTCTATTTTTTATTTTTCCATTGTCCTCCAACCTGGGCAACAGAATGAGTTGCCTAGGCTGGAGGGCAATGGCATTTCAGCTCGCTGCAACCTTCACCTCCCAAGTTCAGGCAATTCTCCTGCCTCAGCCTCCCAAGTAGCTGGGATTACAGGCAGGTGCCACCAACCCCAGCTAATTTTTGTATTCTTAGTAGAGATGGGGTTTCACCACATTGGTCAGGCTGGTCTTGGACTCCTGACCTCCTGATCCACCCACCTCAGCCTCCCAAAGTGCTGGGATTACAGGCATGAGCCACTCCGCCCAGCCATAGATATTGTTCTTAATATGAACATAGTAGGTAAACTTTTAAAAATTTAAATAGTTTAATTTGTAACTTTTTAAAATATAATATAAAATAAATGTTTCCCCCAGATTCTTTTTTTTAAATTAATTTATTTTTTTTATTGCATTTTAGGTTTCGGGGTACATGTGAAGAACATGCAAGACTGTTGCATAGGTACACACATGGCAGTGTGATTTGCTGCCTTCCTCCCCTTCACCTATGTCTGGCATTTCTCCCCATGCTATCTCTCCCCAACTCCCCACCCCCCACCGTCCCTCCCTATTTCCCCCTGCCCCCAGATTCTTTTAACATCAAGGAAATGTGTAACAGCTTGTCAGAGACTTCCTATGGAAGAAAGAATTTTTTAGGTAACTGTCATTAGGTTGGATAAAGTAATAGATACATTTCAGCATAACAAGTGGTGGTACATCGTACCTGTATCTCTAGGCCGATGCAGAATTTTAAGGTTATAGACAACAGGGCGATATTTCACGCACAGACTGGCTGTCGGTATTTGAGGAACACCATACAGAGATTTGTAAAAGTGATTCTGCAAAGTCTACACCATGGTCTCTGTTTCTCTAAAGTAAGCGTTTGTGATTTGTTCCTCACACAAAAGTCAAAAAGAAACAAGAAAAAACAAGCACATCAATCTTGAAGTAGGTTTCAATGTTGGTGAATTTCTGTTTTTAGATACCAATATAAGTTATTTGTTTGATGAAAAAAATCTAAAACAATAAATATTTATGGAGTCAATGAAATGAGTGGTCTTCTCTGGACAGGCACGAGAATAAAAGTGGGTGACCCTGGCTGCCCACCCCGGCAGGAAGGCAAGGAGACAGGCAGGGGCTGTGTTATTAGCCCCACCCAATCCTCACAGCAATCCCATGTGGGGTCCTTCCATTACCTCAGTTTACACACAGTGCCTCACCCAATCCTCACAGCAATCCCATGTGGGG
>NW_016107319.1:107189-108438 GCF_001604975.1 Cebus imitator
ACACAGTGCCTCACCCAATCCTCACAGCAATCCCATGTGGGGGTCCTTCCATTACCCCAGTTTAGACACAGGGGACTGAGACACAGAGAGGGGAGGCAGCTTGCCCCGGGACACACAGCCTGCTTCTGAAAAGCAGGAGTGCAGCATTTCCTGAGGCCACAGCTGCATGTGGACTGGGCCAGGTTCAGGGGTTTTAGCCTCAGAGAATGCATGTCCCTCCAGGGCACACACAGGTGGGGAACCAGGCTAGAGAGCGCATGGCCAAGCTCAGGGGCACGGCGGCCCGTAACAATAAAACATCATGCAGCCTTTAGGCAAGACATTCAGCCCTTTGTGGGTGTGCTATAAAACAACAGTGCTGCACGGTGGCTCATGCTTGTAACCCCAGCACTTTGGGAGGTAGAGGCACAGAGATCACTTGAGGTCAGGGTCGGGGTAGGGGTGCCACCAGGCATTACTGTGATTATTTATTATCACTGATGTTCCTACTCGTGCTGGTGTTCAGGGCCTAAGAAGGCAGTTATGAAGGGCAATGTGACAGTCCCAGCTGTTCTACAGAGCCATGTGGGATCTTGATCAGACCACCATGTTGGCCAGGCTGGTCTAGAACTCCTGGCCTCAAGTGATCTACCCACCTTGGCCTCTCAAAGGGATAGAATTATAGGCATTGGCCACTGTGCCTGGCCTTGTATTGATTTAAAAAAAAAACAAAAAAAAAACCCAACAACCAACAAGCATATCTCTTTTATAATTTATATACAATATTGAAGGGGAGATGCTATGAGAGCACAGCGAGGGGAATGGAGAGAAGCATGTGGAACTTTCTATCTACATATGAAAATACTTGTATATACAGACAGAATAGTGGTAGGGCTAATGAGGGCAATTACTTTCTCTTGTGCTTGTCAAATATGCTCCTAAAAATATGAAAGTAAAATGCTTTTAAAAACTGAATTTGGGACAGGCGTGGTGGCACAAGCCTGTGATCCCAGCACTTTGGGAGGCCGAGGTGAGCAGATCACAAGATCAGGAGTTCGAGATGAGCCTGGCCAACATGGTGAAACCTCATCTCTACTAAAAATACAAAAATTACCCACGCGTGGTGATGCACGCTGCGTAATCCCAGCTATTCAAGAGTCTGAGAATCACTTGAACTCAGGAGGCAGAGGTTGCCATGAGCTGAGATCACACCACTGCACTCCTGCCTGGGAACAGAGCAGGACCTGGTCTCAAAAAAAAAAAAAAAAAA
>NW_016107319.1:113343-115146 GCF_001604975.1 Cebus imitator
AAAAAAAAAAAAAATTGAATTCAATCAAACTGCACGCTTTTACTGGGTGAACTGCATGGCATGTGAAATTTACACATCAATAAGGCTATTATAAAAACCAATGAAATAAATTAGCTGGGCGGCATGGTGGGTACCTGTAATGCCAGCCTGCAGCCTGGGCAAAAAAAGCAAAATTACATCTCAAAACAAAACCAAAAAAAAAAACGAATGAAATACCCTGTAAATAAATTCAATGTCAAGTTGGAAGCTGCCAGTGTAATGCACCCTTGGTTCCTCAGGGGGGCACTCACGCCCTTCTTACAATGCTCACCCGTGACAGGGGACCTGGTTTACCCAGTCAGAATGTTAAAGGAGTGGGCAGAGGTCACCCCTGTGAATTTCTGGGGAGGACAGACCTTACCCGAGGCCTTGATCTTACTCCTAAGGGGCATTTCCTCAGGAGGCAGTGTAGCATGACTCCCATGGCACTGAATAGGGCCTCCGAGGAGGCACAGGCTTAAAGCCTGGGTCTGCCATTTACCAGCCATGGAATCCTGGGCAAGTAACTTCACCTGTTTGTCTGTTTCCCTCACCTGTAAAACGGGGGTAATAAGAGCATGAAAATTATACGGCTGGCCCAGGTGCGGTGGCTCCCACTTATAATCCCAGCACTTTGGGAGGCCAAGGCAGACAGATCACTTGAGCTCAGGACATCGGGACCGGTCTGGGCAACATGGCAAAACCCCAACTCTACTAAAAACAGAAAAACTATCTGGCCGTGGTGGCGTGTGCCCGTGGTCCCACCGCTCAGGAGGCAGAGGCAAGAGAATCACTTGATCTTGGGAGTCAGTGAGTGAGATCACATTACACTCCAGCCTGGGCAAGAGTGAGACCTGCCTCAGAAATCAGTCATAGGGCGAGGTAAAGGTTGAGTGCGTTACTCTGTGTTAAAATGTTTAGGTCTGGGCCTGACATACTACAAGGCACAACGCGTGTCCCTATCATTAATTGTGGGGTGGGGGTGTCACCAGGCATTACTGTGATTATCTGTTCTCACTGCTGTTCCTACTTATGCTGGTGTTCCGGGTCTAAGAAGGCAGTTATTAAGGACAATGTGACATCATAAAAGTCTGCAGACACGGGTCCCAGTCCCAGCTGTTCTACTGTGCCACTTGGGACCTTGAAGCCATTGTTCCTCCCCACGTTCCCTTTTTCTCCATCTATAAAAAGGGGTCTGGGGTTAAATGAATGCAAGCTTTCCCAAACTTGGTTCAGTTCCCGACTACATCATTTGTGTACCATACAGGCACCGATTCTCTTGTTTTAATACACCTAATCAACTCACTTACACCTCATTTCTTAACTTAGTTCAGAAGGAAATTTATTACCATCACAAATGGAAGAGCAGTATTACTTTCCATAACAGGAGTCTCCTGTACAAATACATAACAGATAGGCTGGGAGCAGTGGCTCACGCCTGTAATCTCAGCACTTTCAGAGGCCGAGGAGGGTGGATCATCTGAGGTTAGGAGATCGAGACCAGCCTGGCCAAGTTGGTGAAACCCCATCTTACTAAAAATACAAAATCTAGCCATGTATGATGGCAGGTGCTTGTAATCCCAGCTATCCAAGAGGCTGAGGAAGGAGAATTACTTGAACCTGGGAGGTGGAGGCTGCAGTGAGCTGAGATCATGCCACTGCACTCCAGCCTGGGCAACAGTAAGACTCCATCTCAGAAAAAAAGAAAAGCTGTTAAAGATTCACAGAAACACAACACCAAGCACTACAGTTTATTTGTGGTTAGCTGACAAGCAACTGCAGTAA
>NW_016107319.1:115853-116921 GCF_001604975.1 Cebus imitator
AATTACTTGAACCTGGGAGGTGGAGGCTGCAGTGAGCTGAGATCATGCCACTGCACTCCAGCCTGGGCAACAGTAAGACTCCATCTCAAAAAAAAAAAAAAAAAAAAAATACCAAACACATAAATAATAGAAGGTTATTTTTGATACAAGACAGAGGCTGCCCTGTTGCAGGCTCTATGTGTGAAGGCTGCTGTTTATCCGTCTGTTGAAGAGAGATCATCTCAATTGCTAAGGTATTAACGACCTGCTAGCACCAAACTGAGACTTTCTCTGTGATGTTGTCAAAACGTATGAAAGAGAATTAGAGGGAAACTTCTTCACAATGTGAGTACCTTCTGAATGCCCTGCCAGCATCCCAGTCTCCTACATGGATACCCCAGATCTTGGGGAAAGCTGGCCAGCTGTCCTCACCCTACAGCCAGGCTCTAAGTAAGTGCTGCAAAGAGACTGGACAAGCGTCCGATGTGCTTCTACCTGGGGGGGTATCCAGCCCACTCTCCTGCTCAGAGGCAGAGTGTACACAGGATAGGGCTCAGAGAGTGCCTGGGGTAAAGCTACACTAAAGACCAAAAGGTCGGGCCCGGGCCCTCGCCTACCTCCTTCTCAGTTTCGGAATACTCCTTGAGCCTCTCCACCGCCACAATGTTGGTTTCCATCTCAGATGACATCCGGACCAGCCAGTTCAAGTACGTGGTGACCTGCAAGTGGAAGAGTCACATGACATTTCTAGAGTGTGCAGGTGGACTTTATTTTCCTTTTTCCTTTTTTTTTTTTTTTTCACTGAGATAACAGGAAACAAATTATTTCCAATAAGATTGAATTATGGGAGGCCAAGGAGGACAGGTCACCTGAAGTCACGAGTTTGAGACCAGCCTGGCCAACATGGTGAACACCGTCCCTACTAAAAATACAAAAATTAGCCGGGTGTGGTGATGCACACCTCTAATCTCAGCTACTCAGGGGGCCGAGGCAGGAGAATCACTTGAACCTGGAAGGTGGAGGTTGCAGTGAGGTGAGATCACACCACTGCACTCCAGCCTGGGTGACAGAGTAAGACTCTGTCTCAAA
>NW_016107319.1:120806-127416 GCF_001604975.1 Cebus imitator
AAAAAAAAAACAAAAAAAAAAAGTTATGAATTATGAAACATTCAGGTAAGCAAGGTACAGAAAAAATGAGCAACCCCAAGTATAGCCATCACTCAGGCCTGCCACACTGCCTCCTCCTAAGGATGTATCATGTTTCCAAAATAACCCAAGGGCCACATAAGTAATCAGAAAGAAAACTAGAAAATACTTTGAACCAGGTGACAATATGAAAACACAATGTATCACCATTTGAGAGATGCAGCTAAAGCAGTGCTTAGAGGGAAATTCATAGTTTTAAAAGCATTCCCCTAATAGATGGAAGTATCCTCTTGGGCGACCAAGGAGTATCTTTGAGTGATGGGGCAAATCCTGGCTATAGGTCAAATTCCTCTCCTGCTCTAGTTGGTCACCAGGCACCATACCCACTCCTCAAACTCCATGCCTCTCACTTGCCTCTCCCCAATTCCTGTTGGAGTTGGAATCCAAAGCAAAGGACAACTGACTCCCCTATTAACAGACATTAATGACCCAGCCGAGAGCATCCCCTCTTACCTGCAACGAGTAAGACACGGAGAGACCCACCAAGCCAGCACTGAGGCTGTGCCTGGAGATCACCGCGAACAGGGCGGCGAACAGGACAATGCAGTTGCCCACACACTCCAGCCGCACGGCCAGCCACCTGTCAAAGACACATAGGCAGACAGATAGGCACAGAGTCAGCTTTTCAGAGACTTGGCTTCCAGCTCTTGGGGACAGAAGGGGACTCTGCTAACTCAAGTAACTCCGCAATACTTCCACAGACAGGCCTTCTTGGCACTGCTTTTTCAAAACATGCACGATGGCACGGGGTAGGGAGGGCGGAAAGGGAATAATGCCAGTAAATCTCATTAATCTGGCAAACCCATGGATTAAACCAGAGCTCTCCAGAGGCAATCTTCTCTGGAATCTGAAGCTTGCCTTTTTAAGAACCAACTTTTCCTCATTGAAGCCTTTAAAATACATATATATAGGCCGGGCGCGGGGGCTCAAGCCTGTGATCCCAGCACTTTGGCAGGCCAAAGTAGGTGGATCACTTAGGTCAGGAGCTTGAGACCAGCCTGGCCTACATGGCAAAACCCCGTCCCTACTAAAAATAAAAAAGTTAGCTGGGCGTGGTGGCGCACACCTGTGATCTCAGCGATCTCAGCTACTCGGGAGGCTGAGGTGGAAGAATTACTTGAATCTGGGAGGGTGAAGGAACAGTGAGCCCAGATCATGCCACTACACTCCAGACTGGGCAAAAGAGTGAGACCCTGTCTCAATATATATTTTATATATATATATATATATATATATATATATGCATGCATTAACCAAAAAAGAAAAAAAAAGACATCCTAGAAATTCCTAAATACTAAGACGACAAAGACATCAACTATTAGAGGCACCAGTGATTTAAAATAACCATCACTGTTTCTCAGCCTTTGGGTTAAGAACAAGTATAAAATAACAGTCTCTTCTCACGAGACAGATCTGAGGGGCATGAAAAACACAATACTACGATTAAACATCATTGTAACGTTCCCAAAGCCAGACTAGCCTTCATTTCAAAATGTTAAAATACACTTTTTTTTTTTTTTTTGAGATGGAGTTTCACTCTTGTTGCTCAGGCTGGAGTGAAATGAGACAATCTCGGCTCACTGCAACCTCCGCCTCCCAGGTTGAAGTGATTCTCCTGCCTCAGCCTCCCGAGTAGCAGGGATTACAGGCGTGCACTACCACGCCAGGCTGATTTTGTATTTTCAGTAGAAATGAGGTTTTTCTATTTTGTCCAGGCTGGTCTGGAATTCCTAACCTCAGGTGATCCGCCCACCTCGGGCTCCCAAAGTGCTGGGATTACAGGCATGAGCCACCACACCCAGACTGAAACATACTATTTAACCCTATAAAACATAAACAGAAATCTTGTTTTTTATTGTTTTGTTTTTTGAGATGGGGTCTTGCTCTTTCAACCAGGCTGGAGTGTGGATGACATGATCACATCTCACTGCAGCCTTAACCTTCCAGGTTCAAGTGATCCTCCTGCCTCAGCCTCCTGAGTAGTTGGGATTAGAGGCCCATGCCACCACACCTGGCTAATTTTTTTTTTTTTTTTTTTTTTTTTTTAAGATATAGAGTCTACCTACAGTGCCCAGGCCAGTCTCAAACTCCTGGGCTCAAGCGACCCTTCTGCCTTGGCCTCCCAAAGTGCTGGGATTACAGGCATGAGCCAATGTGCCCGGCCATCTTATTTGTTTAAAGCTAGGTTTCATGTGATATTACGTGGCATTGGAACTATTTTATTTTACTTTTTATTTTACATTTTATTTTACTTTTTACTTTACATTTTATTTTATTCTACTCTTCTATTTTATCCTATTCCATCTATTTTGGAGTTTCGCTCTTGTCGCCCAGGCTCTTGTGAGCCAAGAGTGCAAGGGCACTGTCTGCGCTCACTGCAACCTCTGCCTCCTGGGCTCAAGTGATTCTCCTGCCTCCACCTCCTGAGTAGCTGGAACTACAGGCACTCATCACCAGGCCCGGCTTTTTTGTATTTTTAGTAGAGACAGGGTCTCGCCATGTTGGCCAGGCTGGTCTCGAAC
The DNA here is from genome assembly GCF_001604975.1 of Cebus imitator. Taxonomy (NCBI): domain Eukaryota; kingdom Metazoa; phylum Chordata; class Mammalia; order Primates; family Cebidae; genus Cebus; species Cebus imitator. The sequence continues at coordinate 123,407 of NW_016107319.1, forward strand.
TCCTGACCTCTGGTGATCCACCCGCCTTGGCCTCCCAAGGTGCTGGGATTACAGGCATGAGCCACTGTGTCTGGCCATCTTATTTGTTTAAAAGGTATGATATCATATAGCACTAGAGCTAATATTTTAATTTTCTAAAATATAAACCTTTCTAGGAAGACGGGGTGTTGATCTTTTCTTCACTGCAATGCTTATGAACCATGTGACTGATCCTCCTACTCTGACAGACACAGCTGGACTGTGAGAAACCCCTCCCTAAAAATTGTGCAAGGGAAGTCAAGGTCTCTTGTCATTCAGCGTTGGCCTGCCCAGACTTACACATGGTGTTAGGGTGTGGTGAGACGGGCTGATGGTTATGGGTCACCTTTGGGGTGCTGCTCCTGCTTCATAAGAGTCTATCAGGATGCAAATGGGTAAGAGGGATTCTATTTTAGGGGTAAGTCAGAAACTTCTCTAAATTCAGCAAATAATTAGCAAACTTCTGCCTCCTTTGGACTGACGGTATTATCTGTGATCCACAAGAGGTCAATCCCTCACCCCCTCTCCTTTTTTTTTCCTGAGACAGGGTCTCAGTGTGCCACCCAGGCTGGAGTGCAGTGGTACAATCTTAGCTCTTCAAACTCCTGGGCTCAAATGAGCTTCCAGCCTCTCAAGAAGCTGGGACTACAGGCACACACCACCATCACAGGCTCTTTTTTTTTTTTTCCCCCTGAGAGAGAAAGATGGGAGTCTTGCTATGTTGCCCAGGCTGGCCTTAAATCCCTAGCCTCAAGGGATCTTCCTGCCTCGGACCCCAAAGTACTGGGATTATAGGCATGAGCCATGACATCTGACCCACAAGATGACAATCTCATATGGTTCAGCTTAATATTAGTAAATTGCTTCTGACACACTTCATCCAGGGGTGCATGACCCCCAGACAGAAACAGCAATGTGAAGACACTCAATAGCAGAGCCTGCCGCTGACAATCTTCAAGCCTCTCCATCCTTTCTGCCAAGGCCCAGATTTGCCTTTACACCCAGCCCAAGGTGTGAGGAAGAGATCCAGGCAAAGGAGCAAGGTGCTCAGGTACCTCCTTCGCCCCCTCCTGCGGGTCCTGCCATGCCCACCTGTTGGCCACGATGCTGGGGTAATAGGCCTTCTGGTTCTCGTCCACCTTCAGATCACTCTGGCGGATGAAGCGTTCCTGCTCCTCGAAGGCCCGAATGACGCTGACCCCCAGCAAGGTCTCGTTGAAATGGGAATAGACAGGGGAGCGGCTGACCGACTCGAGGCGCTTCAGCTGCCGGGAGGTGGCCACGTAGAACCTCTAGGGTAGAGAACGGACGCAGGGAGTTGATCAAAGTTCCTTCATCCATCCTCCCAGGGCTGAGCTGGAGAAAGTCTAGACAGAACCGACACCTCCAGGAGGCACCATGTCAGAGCCGGGCTGCTCTCACAGGGGTGTCCACTCACCTGGTGAGCCACAGGTACCGCCCGCCAACGATCAGGACAGTGACAATAAGAGCTCAAGCCTGTGCAAAGCCCACAGTCCCAGGCATTGTTCTTAGCATTTTAACAAACATCAGTTCATTCAATCCTCACAAAAAACCTATGAGGTGCTCATTCCTATAGATGATGGGTAAACTAAGGCACAAAGAAGCTAGTTTAATCTTCTCCCCAAGGTCGCCATGTTTCGCCATGTGGCTAGCAAGGCGCAGAGCTGTGATTCAAACCCAGACTATCTGGGCTGAAGGTGCTACCCTCTACCCTGCACGGCCTCTCTGAAGCCTTTAACCTCTAGTGTTTTCTGGAACCAGCAGTGTGGTTTTAGCACAGGCTTTAGGTCAACCAGACATCAGTTCAAATCCAGACTCAACTACTGATTGGCTAACACTCTGTTTCTCTAAGCCTCAGTTTCCTTATCTGTAAAATGGGAACGATGACGGTTGCTCAGCCCGGTGTGGTGGCTCACACTTGTAATATCCACACTTCGGGAGGGCGAGGAGGGTGATCACTTGAAGCCGGGAGTTTGAGACCAGCCCAGGCACATGGCAAAACACCATCTCTACAAAAATAGAAAATTATTAAAAAAAAAAAAATCAGGGCTTACTTCACAGGGTAATTTTAAGGGTGACGCATAAGAATTAGACAGTCATATTTCTGATGTAAATTGGCACGTAAACATTACTCCATAAATCATACAGACATACATGATGTCACTCAGCACAGTGCCCGGTCATATTAGGGTGAACCGTAAGATACGGCTGTTTCTGCAGATAAGAAATGAGTATTAGCAATTTCACATAGTTGGACCTAACAGGAAGCACTCTATTCCATGGTGACTACTGTTATCATTAAGTGACAGAATTCTGCCTATTGATCACATCCCCTCAGGAGGGACTGTTTATTCCATGGCCAGTTCCGGCACTCTCAGCCCAGCTGAGATGCCCACGAGGGTAAGGCAAATCTCATCACCTGCCTCCATCGATGGCCTCCCAATGCTCTTAGAGGTGCCAACCATGCTTCCCCCCACTCACCTGGTCCTGTAACTCTCCCCCTCCTTCCCTACACAAAGGCTGCCTGCCTCCACCACTGTCTCTGTCCCTTCTGGGCCATTCCTCATCACCCAGCGGATGATAGCACAAATGTCACTTCCTGGCGGAGCCCCTCCCATCCTCCAACACGGGCACCATCTCCGGACTCAGTGTACCAGTTCCTGGGCTACGATGACACATTTCACCAGCAGCTCCACCTACCTGGTGGGCAGACGCCTCATCTTCTCTGCCCGCCCCAACCTGGGCATTCTGCCAGTGCCAGGCACCAAGAGCCACCTGCTGAGTCTCGTTAGATTCAGAACAAAAGCCAGCACCCTGTCGAAGTTTTGAGGAGCTGCGGAACAGATGCTGGGCTGGTGGTGTGAGGACACCTGTGCTCTCCTAGCCTAGGACCTGTGGAACAGATGCTGGGCTGGTGGTGTGAGGACATGTGTGCTCTCCTAGTCTAGGAGCTGCAGAACAGATGCTGGGCTGGTGGTGTGAGGACACGTGTGCTCTCCTAGCCTAGGACCTGTGGAACAGATGCTGGGCTGGTGGTGTGAGGACACGTGTGCTCTCCTAGTCTAGGAGCTGCAGAACAGATGCTGGGCTAGTGGTGTGAGGACACGTGTGCTCTCCTAGCCTAGGACCTGCGGAACAGATGCTGGGCTGGTGGTGTGAGGACACGTGTGCTCTCCTAGCCTAGGACCTGTGGAACAGATGCTGGGCTAGTGGTGTGAGGACACATGTGCTCTCCTAGTCTAGGAGCTGCGGAACAGATGCTGGGCTGGTGGTGTGAGGACACGTGTGCTCTCCTAGCCTAGGTTTCCTCATCTATGCAAAAGAAACTGTTGAGTATGGGGTTTCCAATTCCCAAAGGCGCCTGCAATTGCTTATCAACAGCAGAGCTGGGAAAACTAAGGAAGGCTGCTAGGAACTTAGCCTCCCTGCCTCCTGCCCTGGGCCAGATGTATTGGGCCACTTTGGGGCAGAGTCCAACAGAGAGCATCAACAGCAGCAGGTGGCTTTTACAAGGCCTCTGTGGTTGGCAGCTTCCTTCTGGGTGGCAGCATGGGTGTGAACTGGAACCCACAGATGGAGAGCCTTCTGGGGCCCCAGAAACTCTGTAAGTGAACCCAGGCACCGCACAACCCAGACACTCTCAAAACAGCTGTTCTGCCAATCCCTGGAATGCAGATCAGACATCATTTCTCCTCCAGCTGTTCCCACCCTCCCCGCCATGAAATCCAGACCCTCTGCACAGCTGAAGGCCCAGGTGATCTGCCCCCATCTTACCCTGGACCACCCTTCTTCCTCTCTCACCAGCTAGCTCTCTTTCTCAATAGTCCAGATGCAAGTCGCCCTGAAGTGTGTTACCTGTTCAATTTCCTCCACTTGCCTCTGCCTCTGAACCTGATTTACTAGAAAAATCTAACCTGAGACAGATATTTGTTCAGGAATGATTTGATTTTTTTTTTTTTTTTTTTTTTTTT
>NW_016107319.1:127436-145894 GCF_001604975.1 Cebus imitator
TTTGAGACAGAGTCTCATTCTATCACCCAGGCTGGAGTGCAGTGGCGTGATCTCAGCTCACTGCAATGTCTGCCTCCCGGGTTCAACCATTCTCCTGCCTCAGCCTCCCAAGTAGCTGAAATTGCAGATGCCTGCCACCACATCCGGCTCATTTTTGTATTTTCAGTAGAGACAGGGTTTTACCATGTTGGCCATGCTGGTTTCAAACTCCTGACCTCAGGTGATCCACCTGCCCTAACGATTTGACGTTTATTTTTTTTTGAGACAACTTGCTCTGTCACTAAGGCTGAAGTGCAGTGACACAATACCTTAACTCACTGCAACCTCCACCTCCTAGGCTCAAGAGACCCTTCCACCTCAGCCTCCCCAGCAGCTGGGACTACCTGCTACCACACCCAGCTCATTTTTGTATTTTCTATAGAGACCAGGTTTTCCCATGTTGCCCAGGCTGGTCTTGAACTTTTGGGCCCAAGTGATCCTCCCACCTCAGCCTCCCAAACTGCTGGAATTACAGGCATGAGCCACTGCACCCGGCCAAACTTCATATAAAGGAAATCTCACAGGACACACTCTTTTGTGTCTGGCTTCTTTTCAGCACTGTAATATCTATGAGATAAACCCAAATGATTTTGTATATGAGCATTTCATTGCTTTTTACTACTCAGTCATAAACTATATAATTATATCACAATTTATTTCTCCACGGTCCCGTTAATGGACATTTGAGTTGTTTCTAGTTTGCGGCAATCATCAATCTAGATGCCAAGAACATTCTAAGCACTGCTTTTTCTCTCTTTATCCCTCTCTCTCTCTTTTTTTTTTTTCCATATACACTTAGGAACGAGATTGCCTGATGAGGATAAATGTAGATTTAGCCAAAAGCGATTAAAAATTAATTATCCAATGATCTCAACCCTTAAAAAGATAATGTTTTCATGTATCTGCCTCCCCTCCAGTCCTGCCCACACACGTCGTGCATTTCATCTCAGTGATAATGACAGGGCACACACCACTTGGCCCTTTGCTGAAATCATTTCCTTTGTTGTTGAAAAATAAAATCCTTGGTGCTGCAATAACAGTGCCTTCTAATGACCCCTGCTCGAAACCACATCGCTCCATGGCGTGCCCAGGGTCCTGCTATTTGCAGATATTTAAGTTGCCTTCAACATCGAATTTGTCCTGTTTTGTTCTTCTCAAGTCTCAGGAAATTTTCCAGCTGGCGCATGAACACAGATAACATTTTTTGGTAAATGTAGAAAAAAAAAAAAAGCTGGCAGCAATTTCAAGGGGAATAACGAGACTCTGGGAACTGGACCTACTCTCTCTGATTCCGTCACTGTTTGTTCTCATCAATCACTGGGCCACAGTGTGCTGGGCCACAGGGGCCGGATGACTGAAGCAAGGCCTCCTGGTCGCCACCTGAACGGCTGTGCAGCCTGGTTTGAGACACGGCGAACCTCAGGGATTCTTACTCTTATTTTGCGTTGCGGCTGAAATGCTCTCATCTAAACAACCCATCCTTACTGGCAATTGTGCTGCAGTTAATCCTTTAGGGGTAAGTAACGGCAGAGTTTTGGTATCAGATCAACTTGAGTTCGCACTCTCAGCTCTTCCACTGAAAACATCTATCCTGTGGTACCCTAAGAAACCATGTGTTCAAAGAACAAATAACAGCTTCCGCAGAAGGGATGCAGCACAGACTGACTGCCTACACAATTTCCCCTTCTTTCCCAACAGAAACTTCTTTAGCTTTTTTTTTTTTTTTTTGAGACAGTCCCGCTCTGTGGCCCAGGCTGGAGTGCACTGGTGTGATCTCTGTTCACTGCAACCTCTGCCTCCCGGGTTCAAGTGGTTCTCCTGTCTCAGCCTTCTGAGTAGCTGGGACTACAGATGCACACCACCATACCTGGCTAAGTTTTATATTTTTAGTAGAGACTGGGTTTCACCATATTAATTAGGCTGGTCTCCAACTCCTGACCTCAGGTGGTCCACCCACCTCGGCTTCCCAAAGGACTATGGTTACAAGTGTGACCCACCACACCCGGCCCCAACAGAAACTTCTTCTTGGGAAGTGCAATGTGCCCAGGTGAAACACGGCACTTCCCAGGGTCCATTGTGATAGTGGCATATTGTTATAACTGTTCCATTATTGTACATTATTACTATTAAGCTCTTTCTATGCCAAATTTATAAATTTCACAGGTATGTGTGTACAGGAAACAGCGTATGTATGATTCAGTACTATGTGCAGTTTCAGGCATCCATTGGGGGGTTCTTAGAATGTCTGCCTGCAGATAAGGGGTGGTGCTGATTCAGCACCCATACACTCCCTTGCCATGCTTCCCCTCCTCAGACTTGCCGACTGAAATATAGATATAATGGCTGGAGACCCAGCAGCCATCTCGGGCCATGAGGCCAACTGAAGAATGAAGAACTTGTAAAAATAGGTAACATTTTTAAAATTTTTAAATAAAAGCAGGTATATGGGATCTTAAGCTCATTAAGATGCCATACCAGCCCTGAACAGCCTACCTCTAAATTTCTATTATGACAGAGCAAAAGAAACACCTATCTTGCTTAAGCTCCTATTATTCATGTTTCCACTATCTGTAGGAGGCTTAGGAACTAAACAATTTTATACTTGATGGAATTTTAGGCCAGGTGCATTGGCTCACGCCTATAATCCTAATACTTTGGGAGGTTGAGGTGGGTGGATCACCTGAGGTCAGAAGTTTTCAGCTTGGCCAACATTCATGAAACCCCATCTCTACTAAAAATACAAAAATTAGCCAGGCATGGTGGTGCGCGCCTGTAGTCCCAGCTGCTCGGGAGGCTGAGGCAGGGGAATCACTTGAACCAGAAGGGAGAGCCTGAAGTGAGTCAAGATTGTACCATCTCAAAAAGAGAAAAAAAGAAATTTCAATAATAAAGTTGTCTTTATAGCTATAGGTTTTGTTTCCTTTTTAAATTGACAGATGGAAAAATAAAACTTAGAAAAAAAGTGGATTTGACAAAAAAAGTGCATTTGGTTATTGTGAGCAAAAACACTATCAATTTAGGTGTTAGAAACTGACAAAAACAAATCTACAAGCTTCAAAAGCACCACACTGGAGACATGGTGAGATAAGATGAGGCTTTAGGTGACACTGGTGTGTAACACACAGTAGGGCTGGTCCCGAACATTAAGACCCCACCTCCTACCTGGACGAAGAAGTAGATGAGGCCGAGGGGCGGGATGATGACGGCGGCAATGGGTGTGGCCAGCAGGATAATGATGCAGGCGCCAATGACGTTGAACAGGGAGCCCATGAACATCTTGATGACCTGCGGGATCATGGAGTCCACCGTGTCCAGCTCCTTGGAGAAGCGGTTCACCAGGTTCCCGCTGGGGGTCCGCTCAAAGAAGCTCATGGGTGACCGCAAGACGTTGTCCAGCAGGTTCAGGTGCAGACGGCGGGAAGCGAAGATCCCCCCGATGGACACAGCCATGGAGTAGCCAAACACAGCGATCCCTGCAGACACTTGGAGTTAAACTCCACAATGCGGAGAGGAGCTGAGTGCCAGCCAGATACTGCAGGGAGGAGTGGCCGTGTGCACGAGGCAGGCCTGACTCCGAACTTCTAATAGTGATGATGATGGCCAGGCACAGTGGCCCACGCCTGTAATCCCACCACTGTGGGAGGCTGAGGTGGACAGATCACTTAAGGTCAGGAGTTTGACACCAGGCTGGTCAAGACAGTAAAACCCCATCTCTACTAAAAATACAAAAATTAGCCAGGCGTGGTGGCGGGTGCCTGTCATCCCAGCTGCTCAGGAGGCTGAGGCAAGGGAATTACTTAAATCCAGGAGGTGGAGGTCGCAGTGAGCCGAGATTATGCCACTGCACTCCAACATGGGGGACAGAGTGACACACTGTCTCAAAAATAATGATGATGATGATGATGGCGGCTATTTTCAGAGGGCACTTCCTATGTGCTAAGCACTGTGCTGGGTTTCGTATGTAACTACTTTGTATGGTGACTCCGAATAATTTCTATTACTACCCAATTTACAGATGAGAAAACTGAGGTCGAGATAGGTGAATGCTTTTGCCTGTATTATACTGTGGCTATCAGAAACAGAACTGGGATTTTAATCCAGACAGCCTGCTTTTAATCCACAGGGCATACTCCTCTGGAACAAGGTCCCAAACCCCCAGGCCACAGATAGGCACCAGTCCATGACCTGTTAGGTAATCGGGCCACAGAGCAGGAGGGTGCAGTGGGCAAGTGAGCGTCACCGCCCGAGCTCCGCCCCGTCAGCTCTGCGGTGGCATTAGATCCTCACAGCAGCGCAAACCCTACTGTGAACTGCGCGTGCAAGGGACCTAGGTTGTGCGCTCCTGATGGGAATCTAATGCCTGAGGATCTAAGGTGAAACAGTTTCATCTCAAAATCATCCCCCGCCCTTTCCATGAAACCGGTCTCTGGGGCCAAAAAAGCCCGGGGATCGCTGCGCTAGAACAATGCTATCTAAAGTAATTTTCTGCAATGATGGAAATGTTCTATGCCTCCTGAGTAGCAGGGATTACAGGCATGGGCTACCATGCCCAGCACATTTTTGTATTTTTTGTAGAAACAAGGTTTTGCCATGTTGCCCAGGCTGGTCTCGAACCCCTGGACTAAGAAATCTACCCACCCTGGCCTCCCAAAGTGCTGGGATTACAGGTGTGAGCTACTGCACCCAGGCGTTATTTAATTTTAATAGTTGAAACTGAAATAGCCACCTGTGCCTTGTGACTACCGCACCAGACAGTAGAGCTCTAGAATAGGCACTGATGCTGTGTGAGTTCAGGTAATACCACACTGTCTCTGTTCTCTACCTTCCCTCAATTATAATTTGTAGGCCACAGTCCTTTGCCCTAATGGCAAGGGAAGGGGAGGTTAGGGATTGAGAGACTCAGGGAATCCATGTCTGCTCTGCTACTGGTGGGTTTTCCAAAGCCATCTCCTGGACATCCTGGTGGTTCTCTCAAACAACCCACAGGAGGGCACTGCGCATTCCAGAGCAGCCACTTCCTAGGAATAAAGAGGCTTCCATCTTGGCCTCTTTAATTAGGAAGAGACCGCAGAGGCAGGGGCTCCAATGATAGGCTCTGGAGTCAATGGTGCCAAACCCCACCTCTGCCACTTACCAGCTATGGGACCTCCTACAGGTCACTCAATCTCTCAGTTTTCTCATCCATAAAACGGGACAATGACACTGACCTCGGAGCACTGTGGAATGTAACGTCCCCACCTGGCAATGTGCCTGGCATACAGGAAGCACTCAAATCTGTGAAGCCTATGCATTTACTGTGTATATAGTGTATGGAACACACATGATATTTACAAACACGGCTCACATACTGCACAGCACAGTGGTTAACAGCGTGAGCTCCTGAGCCAGACTGCCTTGTTCTATGCCAATGCCACCATGTATTAGCTGTGTGACTTTTGGCAAATCACTCAACCTCTCTGGACCTCAATTTCTACATCTCCAAAATGGGGGAAATATTAACTCCTACCTCACAGGACTGCTGCAAGGATAAAATAAGTTAAAGCAGGTGGAAGTGTTTAGAGCAGAGCCAAGTACCAAGTAAATGCTCCACCAACACCAGCCGTTATGATCGACCCTGCTGCAGTTGAGGACTCCCACAGGACCACACAGAACGGTACAGAGCAGGGTTTCTTTTTTGTTTTTTTGTTTTTTGAGACAGGGTCTTGCTCTGTCGCCCAGGCTGGGCTGCAGTGGTGCAATCATAGGTGGAACTACAGGCTCAAACTCCTGGCCTCAAGCAATCCTCTCACCTCAGCCACCAAAGCAGCCGAGACCACAGGCGCAGAGCACCATGTGCAGCTATAGATTATTTTGTTTACCTATTTTTTCTAGAGGCAGGGTCTCACTATGTTGTCCAGGCTGGTCTCAAACATCTGGCCTCAAGTGATCCTCTGACCTCAGCTTCCCTCCATGCCTGGCCAACAGCAGGGTTTCTCAATCTTGTGACAACCAAAAGCAACTCCAGGTATTGTCAAACATTCCCTGCCCATAATTGGGAATTACTAGGATGAACCAATTTCCACCCAGGCCCAGCAGGCCACAGAACACAAGTGAGACCTCACGGAAGCTCTGCCACCTGAAAGAGCAAACAGGGTAGGGGGGCCCTCCCAACTCGCAGTGCTTCCAGTGGCGTCTGTTCTCAACTGTCCTCATCTGTAAAATGGGCACAAAGGAGCACTCCTGTCTACCACCAAGCGCCACGTGAACAAAGCACTCAAACACTCACTCTGCAAATCTTTGAGTGTCTACTAGCTGCCAGCTACTGTTCCTCTTGGTTTGGCCTGGTCTGGGGTCCCACAAAACCCTGAGGACTCTAAAGATCCATTTCTATAATCAGACAAGACCACCACAGGGGTTCAAATCGAGCGGGTGGGAGATGGTGCCACCCACCTTGGGAAATGCCCAGGGCTCCGTAGACGCTCAGCCGGACTTTCGTGTGCTCCTGGGTCCCGTTGACGATGGGGTCGTCAGTCCAGAGGCTGAGCCAATAGTTGGAAGCCAGCGAAGCCACGTGGTTACACATGAAAAGGAAGATGCTGAGAAAGGAGACGAAGAGTCCGATGGCCTTCATGTAGTCCCAGTACACAGAGAGCTTGACCTGAGACCATGGGGGACAAGGCAGCTTAGCACATGCAGCACCGGCTCAGCTGCACAAGGCCAGGGCTTCACCAGCACTGCGCCACCCAGCTGCCTGCCTTTGCTCCCACCTGGAACACCCTCCCCTTTAGCTATTCGACAACATTAGCAGTAAACAAAGTCCAGGGCCAGGTGCGATGGCTCATGCCTGTAACCCCAGCACTTTGTGAGGCCGAGGCGGGTGGATCAACTGAGGTCAGGAATTGGAGACCAGCCTGGCCAATACGATGAAACTCTGCCTCTACTAAAAATATACAAAATTAGCCAGGTTTGGTGACGGGCACCTGTAATCCCAGCTAACTGGGAGGCCGAGGCAGGACAATCACTTGAACACAGGGGGCAGAAGTTATAGCAGTGAGGCGAGATTGCCCGACTGTACTCCAGCCTGGGCGACAGAGTGACACTCCACCTCAAAAACAACAACAACAAAAACAAACTGCAGGTCTCTGCCATCACACACGGAGCTTCCAGTCGCGTGGTGAGATAGGCTCCCGTCAAATCATCCCAGATAAATGCATCTTCACAAAGGGCTGCAAACAGCACACGATTCCAGTTTTTTCCACGTAAAGAGTTAAACCAAAGCCGGGTGTGGTGGCTCACACCTGTAATCCCAGCACTTTGGGAGGCAGATGCAGGTGGATCACCTGAGGTCAGGAGTCCGAGAGCAGCCTGGCCAGCATGGTGAAACCTTGTCTCTACAAAAATACAAAAATTATTTGGGTATGGGGGCATGCACCTGTAGTCCCAGCTACTCTGGAGGCTGAGGCACAAGAATCGCTTGAACCTCGGAGGTGGAGGTTGCAGCAAGCCATAAATGCACCACTGTACTCCAGCCTGGGTGACAGAGGAAGACTCTGTTGCCAGGATAAAAAAAAAAAAGAGTTAAAACCAGCTGAAGCAGCACTTTCAAAGGCCCTGAGGTAGGAGGGAACGAAGCACATCTGGGGAACTGAGAGAAGGCACGGGTGGCTGGAGCTAGGAGATCATGGGGCAGCAAGGAGCAAGAGGCTGGAGAAAACAGTTACAGCCGGCCCACACATGGCATGGGAGACTCGGGTCAGGATTCCAACTTCTATGCCAAGACTGACAGAAAGCAGAAGCCATCCATGAGCTTTAGGCAATGTGTGACATACTGCCCAGCAACCAAGGCCAGTGTCACCTACGCATCACAACTGGGCCAGCCTCCCCCAGCTCCTTTCATTCTGAGCACAGAATACCATCTCAACCATCTTCCCAGTGCCCAGTTCCCTCCAGGAGACGAAGGCTGGAGTTTCTTTTCCTAGTGTATTCCCTTAACCAATCCGTCTAGCTGCCTGACATGAGAGACGGCAACCTGCCCTAGGCCAGCCCCTTCCTAAACCGCCTGGCTTAGTTTCAAGAAACTCCAGGTATCTTTACCCGTGTCTGTGCTCATTGTGATTTCAAGCTTTTCATGCGAATTTTGAGTCATAAAAATCACCTGGACTGGGAACGGTGGCTCACACTTATAATTCCAGCACTTTGGGAGGCCAAGGCAAGAGAATTGCTTGAGCCCAGGAATTTGAGACCAGCCTGGGAAACACAGTAAGACCCTGTCTCTACAAAAAAATTTTTAATTAGTTACGCATGGTAGGCCATGCCTACTCAGGAGGCTGAGCTAGGAGGACCACTTGAACCCAGAAGCTTCAGGCTGCAGTGAGCTATGGTCACTCCACTGCACTCCAGCCTCAGCAACACAGCAAGGCCCTGCCCCCCACCAAAACAAAACAAAAATCATCTGACCCTAAGGTCTAGCTGAAAGGTAACAACTGAAAGGTAACATGTCTGATGTGGAACTAACTAATTGCTGCCTTTTGAGTTTTCCAGTCTCCATTCTGGGAAATGAAATATGTGGGAGAGGAGACAGGTCATATTGAAGAATGTGTTTATTTCACCAGGTGGCTTCATCACGCAGCCAAGCTGCCTGTTGTCCCTGAAATTAGCCTGGAGGGTTCAGGAACGCCTTTCTCATGAGCAGTGGAGTATGGTGGGTTCGGGGGTCCGAAGTGACAAGTGTGTGGCCAGGTGTGGTGGCTCATGCCAGTAATCCCAGTATTTTGGGAAGCCAAGGCAGGCAAATCACTTGAGCCCAGGAGTTCAAGACCAGCCTGGGCAAAGGGGTGAAATTCAGCTCTACAAAAAAATAAAAACATTAGTCAAGCGTGGTGGTACACACCTAAACTCCCAGCTACTTGGGAGGCTGAGGTGGGAGAATCACTTGAATCTGGGAGGTAGAGGCTGCAGTGAGCCATGACAGTGCCACTATACTTCATCCTGGGTGACGAAGTCAGACCTTGTCAGAGGGAAAAAAAAATTTTTAATTAAAAAAACAAAAACAAGAAAGAAACGATGAGCATGTTGTGCCCGGCTCCACTCTTGGTCCAGCTTTGACAAGTTACAAGCCACCTGGCTTTGGTGTCCCCTGAATATAAAATTGGAGTTAAATGAGGATTAAAGGGCCTCGCATCTCTGCCCCTTCCTTCCCATATCCTGCCATTTGGGTAATTTCTCTAGCTTCCTGGAGGGTCACTAAGGGTAGGACAAAAGAGGAGAGAGGTCATAACACCAGTTATCTCTACCCCTGGCCATGGTCCTGCCTGTGATGACAAGTTAAGGAAGAAACCAGGAACAGAAAGTCCTGGGAAGCTCTGGACACATCCGGACGGATCTAAGAGAAAGTGTCCCAGCCTCACTCCTCCGCTACCACCTTTCATGGGTTTTTTGTTTTTCTTTATCTGAATGCTTTTTTACCTATTTTTAAAATTCCATTCACTATATTTTTAAAAACACAACCACATTTATTTTTAAAAATAAACTCTGGATCACTACCATAAATGGAGAATTATTAACACTTGCCCAAAATAGATGATCTTTTTAAAAAAAATAATAAAACAGCTCGAAACCTGCTTTCCTTGTTACAAAGAGAGGCTAGTAGTTGTTAGGTACCGAAGCCAGGCTATGACCCAACTGAGACTTTCTCAGGGACATAATCATAAGGAACAAATGACAAATAAAAAACAGGCTGGGAGCAGTGGCTCACACCTGTAATCCCAGCATTTTGGGAGGCCGAGGAGGGCAGATGATCCCAGGAGTTCAAGATGAGCCTAGCCAACATGGCAAAACCCTGTCTCTACTAAAAATACAAAAATTAGCTGGGCGTGGTAGCAAGTGTCTGCAATCCCATCTACTCAGGAGGCTAAGGCAGGAAAATTGCTTGAACCTGGGAGGCAGAGGTTGCAGTGAGCCAAGATTGCGCCACTGCACTCTAGACTTGGTGAGAGACTCCGTCTCAAAAAAAAGAAATGAAACAAACATTCATTTGTCATTGAATGTGTCTGCACACAACCTGAAACCATCTTGGGCACAACGGACCCGCATGTTGCAGGAAGCCCTGATTTAAAGCATCCAGGTCGCCCATAGCTAATGAGAGCTCCTAAGCTGCTCAAGTCGATGTGGCAGTCAGTAGAGCAGAGACCAAGCACCAACCCCGGAGTCCGCCAGGGTTCAAATCCCAGTTCTGCTGCTTGCCAGCGGTGACCTTAGGTAAGTCACTAAACCTCTCTGGCCTCCGTTTCTGGTGCAGTAAATAATACCTTTACAGACAAGGCACTCTGCACAGTGGGTGCTCTGCCAACTCTAGCCACCACCATCACTGAAGGAGTGAATCTCACCTGCCCTGTCTGCGCTTTGTCAGCCTCCATCAGCTTCCAGGTCTCCTCCTGCTTGGCCTCTGCTTTCTGCAGCTCTGCGGTGCTGTTGTGGCACCTGCTGATGTCCCCACTGTAGGAGGAGGAGCTGCTGAGCTGTCTGGAGAAGCAAAGCACAGGGGTGTCAACAGCACGGATGCTTTGGGCAGGGTCGGGGGGCTCCCTGCTCGGGCTGCTTTTTACATCTGAACCATGGTGTAAGAGATGGAATGTTCCCACAGGCACACATGTAAACATGTATGTACATGTGCACATGTGCAAGCCCCCCCACCATGTCATTCCCCAGGGTAATAGGTCCCCAGAGAAAAGGACTGTCTCAGGCAGGAATGAGGCCTGTGGGAAATGCAATGTGTGATATCTCTGGGGTTTGCAAAAAGCCCACAACCACTGATATGCAAAAAAGTGTGCGCTTCCTTTTTTTTTTTTTTTTTTGAGATCAATTCTAACTGATCTCAAATAAAAGATAAAACAGAAACAGCTCGTCTTAGATCATCTTTCAAACATGAAGAAGATTCAAAATATAAAATATAATGAAAAAAATAGGGCAAAGTACCCAGCTCATTTAATTTTCTTGTTTTACAAAGGCGGTGGGGGTTGGGGTGGGATCTTGCCCTGGCTGCTCCTTCATCCAAGCGTGTTACTCAGAAAGCACTTTTTGGCTGGGTGCAGTGGCTCACACCTGTAATCCTAACACTTTGGGAGGCCAAGGAGGGCGGATCACTTAAGGCCATAGTTCAAGAACAGCCTGCCCAACATGGTGAAACCCCGTCTCTACTAAAAAGACAAAAATTAGCCAGGTGTGGTGGTAGGCACCTAGAGTCCCAAATACTTGGCAGGCTGAGGCAGAAGAATCTCTTGAATCCCAGAGGCAGAAGCTGCAGTTAGCCGTGACTGTGACACTGTACTCCAGCCTCGGCGACAGAGTAAGACCCCGCCTAAAACAAAGGCACTTTTTGCATATCAGTGGTCATCAGTTTCATTGCAAACCCCCAGAGATCATCACAGATTGCGTTGCTCAGTTTTGTGGTCAGTGACTGAGATGGCGCCACTGCACACTGCCCTCCAACCTGGGTAACAGAGGGAGACTCCATCTCAAAAAAACAAAAAGAAAGCAATTATGGAGTCCATGCAAAACACAGATGTGGCTCTTTGCCGTGGAACTTTCTGTACCTTCCTCTACCTACTTATCTCCTGCACAGGGTTACAAGCTACCTGATGTCAAGAGCCCCATGTGAGTCATCACTGCACCCCCAGAACTGTGTCCCCTGAAAACGCTTCCTGAAGGCCAAATAAACCTCCAGCACCTCCCCTCTTTGATCTAGGGCCTGGAGGTGGGTAACCTTTCCTTGCACATGAGATCTGTGCAAAGGTCTTTGGTTAAGACCAAGTGAGGTGGAAGTGGCCCTCAAATCCGAAAGCAAGAGTGAGTTTTCAGAGAGCGCCCAAGGGAAGAATCGGAACCAACTCTGGACGGAATCTAGAATTCAGGTGGGCAGCTGGGGCTTCCTGCTTCATGACCCAGGGCTTCGCAAATCCGTGCTAGCATCTCGGACGAACATCTTACATCCTCCTGTGCTCATGCCCTGTCTGGAGTCTCTCACTAGAGTGTAGGCTGTGAAAGATGATAGCAATGGCAGAACTGACATATAGCAACGAACAGCGCTAGGCCTCATCGTCTTTGCCCTCCTGACTCCCACAGCAACTGCAGGGCCACCATTCTTTCTCAAATCCCCGGGGTCCAGTGTGTTTAGGCTCTGACTTGTCCATTTTTATTGTTCTTTTGCTGGTTTTTTTGTTTTTGTTTTTTTTAGATGGAGTCTTGCTCTGTTGCCCAGGCTGGAGTGTTGTGGCACAATCTCGGCTCAATGTAACCCCCACTTCACAGGTTCAAGCGATACTCACGCCTCAGCCACCCGAGTAGCTAGGATTACAGGTGCCTGCCACCACACCTGACTAATTTTTGTGCCTTTAGTAGAGACGGGGTTTCACCATGTTGGCCAGGCTGGTCTTGAACTCCCATCCTCAGGTGATCCACCTGCCTCAGCCTCCGAAGGTGCTGGGATTACAGGTGTGAGCCACCACGCCTGGCCAACTTAGCCAATTTTTAAAAGCTGGTATGGTTAACATACTGCATATGCTGTAAATCCCCTGGGATCTAAGGAAGCCCTCTATAATCAAACACAACGATACTTCCTTTTTCGTAGACATGAGGTCTTGCTATGTTGCCCAGGGTAGTCTCAAACTCCTAGCTTCAAGCGATCTTCCTGCCTCAACCTCCTAAAGTGCTGAGATTACAAGCATGAGCCACCATACCTGGCCATGAGACAGTTTTCAATCGAATAGTGCTTCACAAGCCTGAACCTTCCAGGCCACCCCCCGAGTGACCTGAGCAAAGACCCACACCATGTAGGGAACGAGAGTGTCAGAAGTGTGGACAGATGGTGAAATCATGAGGCCTGCATGAGTCACGCCACCTCCCCCCACTTACCTCTGCAGTTGCTTCCCCGCCCTGTCCGTCACCAGCAAGCCATTCTCCATTTGCTTTGCTTCCTTCCCTGGACTGCTGATGCCCGTGACCCCTGGCAGACAAGAGACAAAGGAGGGGAGGGGAGTTATATGAGCCAGATGCTAAAACCAAGGGCAAGGAAAACTGGCCACTTCAGGGATGAGACGGCAGAGCACTGGGCCACCAGGATGCTCAGAAAGTAGACCTGCTCTGCAGAGGCCATGAACAGGCTGCGTGGTTGCGGGGCAGGTGGAATCTGGAGTTCAGTCCCTTGGGGCAGGAATGGTGCTTTGCAGCTGTGCAGAGAGCTCCATCCACTCAGGGCACTGGGCCCGAGGTAGCATCTCGTACCAGCAGCAATGGGTAAAACCCAGCCCAGGTAACAGCATCTCTGCTGTATGAAGCTCACTTCTCAGGACCCTGATGCAAGGAACCGCAGGAGGGAAAGGGCACAGCCCCCTGGTTCCTAAGCACTGTAAGAAGAGGTGATATTCAAAATAGAGAATCAGTTTGACAAGGGCATCAGCCAACAGGCAGAGGCCCAGGAACCCCTGTAGTGTCAGGAATTAACTCTTTAGTTCCCAGATCACAGAAAGGTCCCAGAGAGAGTTCATTGTAAAAGGTACCTGGGGCAGTGGCTGTTTCCACAGTACTAAGCAATTATTTCAATAATTGAACAACTGGGGAACCGAGTTCGGCCAACAACCAGGTGAACTTCGAAGTGGGCCCTTTCCCGGTTGATTCTTCAGATGAGACCCCAGCCCAGTCAGATGCCTTGGCTGCAGACTTAGGGAAAGACCCTCATAAGGACACCAAGGGACAGGGCAGCTAGGCATCTGCCCCAACCCAGGAAGAATCCAGCCAGCATCAACTATAATCACCAGAACATTAACAATGACAATGACAACCAGCACTTATCAAGCGTGCTCAGGCACTGTGCTATGCTGAAACAGATCGTATCTCTTTCCCAGTTCACAGTACCCCAGTGATGGTGACTGCAGCCCCCACTGCGCACTGGCTGCCTCACTCTTTGGTGCCAGGAGAGAAAGCAGCACAATGTAAGGCACCAAAGGGCTGACCCCAGAAGAGGTGGGAGAGGACCCAGGACAGAAGACACAAAAGGGATAAATATGCAGCCAGCAGCACAGTCAGGGTGACCCTGGGGACGCTCGGGTGACATGAATAAAAGCAGAACTCAAAACTGCAGGGTCTCACAGAAAGCCACATGGAGACACAGACACGCCTGGAAGGGAAGTGGGGGCTGCAGATCATCCCTGGACTCAGGAAGGCACTCCACACCAGGGATCCTCAGTCTTGGTTGCAAATCAATCACAGGGGGGCTTTACAAATGAGCAGGTGGCGGTCAGGCACAGTGGCTCACATCTGTAATTCCAGCATTTATGAGGCTGAGGCGGGCAGATCAGTTGAGGCCAGGAGTTCAAGATCAGCCTGGCCAACATTACAAAACCCCATTTCTACTCTAAAAATACAAAATTTAGCCGGGTGCAGTGGTGTGCGCTTACAATCCAACCTACTCAGGAGGCTGAGGCACGAGAATCACTTGAACCAGGGAGTCAGAGGTTGCAGTGAGCCAAGATGGCACCACTGCACTCCAGCCTGGGTGACAGGGCAAGACTGTCTCAAAAAATAAATAAATAATGAAAGAATTTTTTAAAATGAGTAAAAGAAAAATATTAAAATAAAAAATGAGCAGGTGCTCTCATGTCCAGCCTGGTCCCTGTGGTGACTCTCAAGGTAACTGTGATGCGTGGGAAGTGTTCTCTTACTACCTGGCTGTGTGCCTTCTCTGAGCCTCATCTTCCACATCTGCAAAACAGCAACGGCAGCAGACATGACCCTCATTCATGAGAGGGTGAAATGACATCACACACAGTGCTTGGCACAGCGAGTGTTCAGTGATGGCATACCTGTGTTGCTTATTACTAAATGCATCTTTAAACACGCTCCATAGAGAATTCTAAGCACAGCCAGAAACTGAGAACCTCTGCTTTTAACATACCTTTTAGTGTCAATGTCTGTTTTGTTTTTTAAATTAGAAATTTAAAAAACACTAAATTAAAACAAACCAACCAACCAAGCCCAAATAGCCACATCACTCAGGAAGGAAGAGTGATACCAAGCAGGACTTCCATGCAGCCAGTCCTCACACACATGCATGACGCTGGGAACCCGCCATGGCTTTAACCATCTTTCTCTGGGCAGGGATGAGAAGAGAATGTTCCAGAACACTCCCAGGGACCCCCATCTGGAGGCTACATGCCGCAGAGAGCCCTGCCTCTCCTACCAACAGCCCCAGGCCACCCTGCTGTAAGCCTCAGCCTTCTCCACTCCTGTTCCTCACTGTGTGCAACCACCAGGGTCAGTTGGGAGCTTCTGCAGTGGCTGCTGAGGCTGCCTCACCCTCTCGACCCACCAGTTAGCCCACAGGTTGAACTGGGCAGCTGGGAAATTCCACTCTGAAGCCTAAGAGGAGGAATCTGGAATCTGAACATCGGGTAGTCCACCATCCTGCAGGCGTTTTTTTCTTTTTGGAGACGGTGTTTTTTTTTGTCGCCCTGGCTGGAGTGCAGGGGTGCAATCTTGGCTCACTGCAACCTCTGCCTCTTATGCTCAATCAATCATCCCACCTCAACCTCCCAGGGAGCTGGGACTACAGGCACGCACCACTGTGCCAGGCTAATTCTTTTCTATTTTTAGTAGAGACGTGGTTTCACCATGTTGGCCAGGCTGGTCTCCAACTCCTGACCTCAGGTGATCCGCTCACCTTGGCCTCCCAAAGTGCTGGGATTACAGGTGGGAGCCACCACACCTGGACGCCTCTCAGCCTTTTGAGGGGATCAGCTCTCCCTTTTCCCACAGCCCTGGCAGTCCTGTCAATCAGGGCGCCTCAGCTTCCCCAGCTAAGGAGGGCATTGTCCCAGGTCGCCCCTAAAAGCCCTTTTCCCAGGACGTGAATCATTATCAGTGGTCTACAAGGACCAAAGACAGTTCAGGTTCATCTGTCCTGAAAGAGTCTGCTTTGTCTCCTGGAATTCCCACTTCCAGAGTCCTACTTGCTCGGTTCTGCCTTTGATTCATGAGTTACCTGGTATCCTTCCACAAAACACCCTCTTTTTCTTTAAGGTGGCCAGAGTCAGCTTCTGGGTGCTTGCACAAAAGCCCTGGGCTGGGACCCTTAGCCACACACTGCGGAAGGCAGGAGGTTTGGGTTGGCTCTAGCCACTGGAATTCCACTAGGTGACACCCCTCCTCAAGGCCCCCTCTGCCACCTGCTGGAGCTCCTCAACAGGCACGGGTGACCCTGCACTGCCTGGGCCGGTGTGTGTCTTGACTGTGCCCCAGGATGCAGGTGGCAGCTGACAATCAAACGCTTGCCATTTGCTGTCCATCCACTGTGTGCCAGGTGCTTTATAAGCACAGTCCCCTCAAGGCATGCTGGTCACGGTAACGTGACCCACGCAACAATAAAGCGTAGCCAAGGTCACCAGTGACAAGAAAGGCATCTGGGGACTCAGGCTGCATCCCCCAGTGCCAGTCTCAAAGCCAGACACACAGTAGGTGGCTAGTAAATGTGTGCTAAATGAACTAATGAACAGCCAGAGGGGTGAAAACGCAGACATTCAAGGGCCCCTCCCCAGGCATACAGCAGCAGTCCCGGCCCGTCCCTGGCCTCATTCTATGAGCAGAGCCAACTCCAACCCAGAAATCACTGACCTGCTTCCTCCTCGCCCATCACTGTGCTGCCTCGGAATTCAGAAGACCCAAGAAATTGGTAAGAAGCAAAGCAAAACCCGTCCTAAGCCTCTATCTAAATGCCCCAAGGGAGTGAAGGGAATGTCTTGTGTAAAGCGGAAGGGGCAAGGATGGCTGAAAGGTCTGCTCCATTTGTGCCTCAGTTTCCCCATCCCACACATGCTGGGTGGATTTGGGACAAGCACACTGCCCAAGATCAACCCCTTTCTCCAAAGTCGTAATTGTGTGGGTTTTTTGATTTGTTTTGTTATGAGATGGAGTTTTGCTCTTTAGCCTGGCTTGAGTGTGGTGGCGCAGTCTCTGTTGATTGCAACCTCCAGCCCCCGGATTCAGGCAATTCTCCTGCCTCAACCTCCTGACTAGCTGGGATTACACACACCCATCACCATGCCTGGCGAATTTATTTTTAGTAGAGACGGGGTTTTGCCACGTTGGTTAGGCTGGTCTTGAACTCCTAACCTCAGGTGATCCACCTGCCTCGGCCTCCCAAAGTGCTGGGATTACAGGCGTAAGCCACCTCGCCCTACCAAAGTTATAACTGCGTTTAACCATAAATAGAGCTAAACAAAGAATGCAGACCAACCTTCAGTCTTCACGCCTGCTTTCATGGCAGGAGAGGGAAGGAAATGATGTGTTACAGTAGGCAGGCCAGGCATGACACTGGCAGGAGCACGGGCATCTGCTGTAGCCCCTAGGCTCAGCTCCTTGAGGACAGACATTGCTCATGAGACGGGCTGGCCCCACATGGAGCCAGATGCACATGTACCCAAGACAAGAAGAGAAGGTGGCTTAGCCCAGATACCATCCTAAACCCTCCCAGGCTGGGAAGGGGGCTCCTTCTCTGAAATTTCCCAGGCCCACATGCACCCCTCCATTACTGCATTCAGCACTGCGATACCCTGAATTGTTTAGTGTTTGTCTCCCCCATGAGACCGTGAGCTCTCAAGGGCATGAACTGAGTCTTATCCATTGCTATATTCCCAGCACCTGGCATACCAGGTGGCCAAGTACAGTTACAGAGGATGCACACTGCACAAGTCAAGGTGGGGGCACCATTCCACACAGAGGGTCATGTACCAGGTGGCCCTGTGGCACACACACCCAACAGGCAGATGGACAGACTGATAGGTGTATGGCCACGTCAACAAACAGAGCTGACTTCCCATTGCCAGAGGGGCCCCTCTCGCAGCCAGGACTGAGAAAGCTGGTTTCTAAAGCAGACCCAGAGAGGTGAAATCTCTTCCTATTTTCTCTGAGTCTGAGGTATTTGTGCTGCTGTGTAAACAACCAAAGCCCTCCAGCCCACCGATTGCTTATGCAGGACATGCCTTGAACAGCCAGGGCATGATTCATCCACCCACTTATTTAACACATTTATTCAATGACTACTATATGCCAGGCTCTTTTCTCAGACCTGGGATGCACAGACAACCAAAAAGCCCTCAGAGCATCCGGGCGCAGCAGCTCACACCTGTAATCCCAGCACTTTGGGAGGCCAAGGCAGGTGGATTGCCTGCGTTCAGGAGTTTGAGACCAGCCTGGCCAAAATGGTGAAGCCCCGCCTCTACCAAACAAATCGGCCAGGTGTGGTAGCAGGCATCTGTAGCCCCAGCTACTCAGGAGGCTGAGGTGGGAGAATTGCTTCAACCCAGGAGGCAGAGGTTGCATTGAGCAGAGATCGTACCACTGCACTCCAGCCTGGGAGACAAAGTGAGACTCTGTCTCAAAAAAGAAAAAGA
>NW_016107319.1:145904-152426 GCF_001604975.1 Cebus imitator
AAAAACCCTCTGAGCTTACATTGCAGGGGAAGAGACAGACAATAAACGAACAAGTAGATCCATAATTTACCTCCAGGCAGCAGTAAGTGCCACAAAGAGGGAAACGAAGGATGGGGGCCAGGGTAGAGCAAGAATTCTTTCTCTTTTGTTTTTAAAGCAAACACAGGAAACGTGTAATTGGATGACAGTCCCTGAGTCCCTGCAAGCACCAGGTGTTTGGTTTCCATGCAGTGTAGCCAGGTGCCGCTTCTACCCTTGACCCACATTAAGTGCTGCCCGGGTCTGTGCGTTGTGCTGCCAGCACCCTCACTGTTTATTCTGCCAATGCTGCCTTTACTCAAGAAGGTTCTGGAACTCTGCTTGGGTGCCGGCCAGCAGGCAGCCTCCCCAGAGGAAAGAATTCGACTCACAGCTTTATAGTCAACGCCTCGTTTTTGACCAAAAACGGCATTCACTGGCTGCCTCACCGACCTCCTCCTCCAGCCTCAGCACAGAAAGCTCTTCATCTTCACAAGAGGAAGAAATTCGGCCTCTGAGGACAGCCAGAAGGAATATGGGTTTCTGTCAGATGAACTCTCTCGGTGGCTGCCCTGTGCTTACAATCAATCTCTGTAACTTGGGGAGGCTCTCATGATGGGATGTTAAGAAAGAAATCAAAAGGTGGCAGCAGATGAGAAAACGCTGTAACATGCTCTCAATCTTGTCAAGGAAAAAGGCCTAGGAAGCAAGGACAGGTGAAAACGATGCCAACGCTCATCGGCTCTCCTGGGAAGTGAGAAGGGACAGAAGATGCTTTTGGTGACTTTTTGGTTCTTTTTTTTTGAGATGGAGTCGACATCTGTCACCCAGGCTGGAGTACAATGGCACGATCTTGGCTCACTACAACTTCTGCCTCCTGGGTTCAAGTGATACTCCTGCCTCAGCCTCCCAAGCAGCTGGGATTAGAGGCACCCACCACCAGGCCTAGCTAATATTTTTGTATTTTTAGTAGAGATGGAGTTTCACCATGTTAGCCAGTCTGGTCAACTTGAACTCCTGACCTCAGGTGATCCCCCATGCAACCAAAGTGCTGGCATTACAGGTGTGACCCACCATGCCCAGCTTTTTCCTGATTCTTTGTACTCTTTTAGAGTTTGCATTTATCTATCATGAGCACATGTTGCTTTTATAATCATTAAGAAAAACTCAGTGAATAGTTAAGAGGGAAAAATGTTTGCCATGGGGTTGAGAGATAGTTCAAGCAAGGTTTTGAAAAGCGGCCAGAGGCCAGGCACCATGACGCACAACTGTAATCCCAGCACTTTGGGAGGCCGAGGCAGGAGGATCTCTTGAGCCCAGGAGTTCGAGACCAGCCTGGGCATAAGAGTGAGACCCCATCTCTATGAAACAATGTAAAAATCAAATAAAAATTTCTGAAAAGGAAAAATGGCCACATTGTTGAAATAAGAGTCCTTCCCCCAGGAGGACAAGTGAAGAAGCCGGCAGTGTGAAGTCGGAAAACAACGGGCTTCTTGCTCTCGGTGCTTCAGACATCCTGGCCAGTGGATTCTCTCTCACAGGGCAGGGCAAGGGGGAATTCACCTCGAGTGTTGCAGGGTGTTTGGCAACATCACTGGCCCCTACCCTGGTGCCTGCCAGGGGTAAGCCCCACTCCAGTTGCGACATCCAAACATGTCTCTAAACGTTTCCAAATGTCCCCAGGGTGGGGATAGGGTGGCTGCAATTTGTCCCCCATGGAAAACCACTGCTCTAAGTATGAGGTTCCTAAGAAGAAACAAGAGTCATAGCAATGTGTTCCACGTTCTAGGTGTGCAGATTCTCCAGTCAACGAGCATATCCAAATGAACACGGCACCTAAGATGCGCTGCCAAAGCTACGGAGCTCAATGTCAGTCGGATTAGCCCATACGTGAGCTCACCCTGCCTCATCCAGATGATCCTTCCAGAAAGGGAACAAGCTGTTCCTAAACTGGAAAAGGAGGCTGGACAGAAGAAAAAGATGTCCCAGAAGAAACTGAAGACACCCCGGAAGAAACCGAAGACACCCCAGAAGAAACTGAAGACACCCCAGAAGAAACTGAAGACACCCCAGAAGAAACTGAAGAAACAAAACTTTATGGCAGAGGAATAAATTCAGAATAAAAGAAATGCCATTAAAAGTTTTTAAAAAACAGTAAAAAAAAATTATATATATAAAATATATATATTATATATAAGATATATATATATTATATAAAATATATTATATATAAAAATTCTTAGAAATCAGTAAACTAGATATCCCAGGAGAGAGGTCCGTATCACCCCATTCACAAGACTAATTCCTGCACATTTCCCCTCAAGGATCCTCCCAAGCCAAATACCAACACCCACCCCCCTTCAGCCTGGGTGTTCTAAAAAAAGCTGATTAATCCAACAAGGAAAACAGTTCCCCTTTAGAAAGAGCCACAAATGTGGTTTAAACAAATCCAAGGTCACTGGCACTTCAAGTTGGCGAAGGCTGGGCAAGACGAGACCCTGATGTAAAGACTTTACAGCCAGGGCCCTTCCAGAGCAGGGTGGGTGTGGGATGCCCAAGTTTGCTCTAAGACCCACTGCCAAGGTGTCCTCACAGGCAGGAAGTGGGTACCAGGATGGTGGGTGGTATTCACATCACCAAATTAAGTGCTGATGTGCACAAAAAATAATAAAGCATCTGGCAGCCTTCCGCGTTCTAGATACACTGCTTGGATAATCTAGCAGTTGGCAAGCAACAGTAGGGCAGAATCTTTCTGGGGCTAACAGAGTTTAAGGACATTTTTTGCTCACCTGGATGGAGGGGAAGAGAGAGAGATCTCACGCTGGTCAAGAGATTCAGCTAACCCACACACTTATGATTTATAAAGCACAAAGGGTGTCTTCACCTAAAAGCAGCCTGCGAAGCAGGTCAATTAAAGACTCACTGAGATGTTGCCACAACCCATCGCTCAGGCTAAGAGACAGACAAGGGAGATTTTGCAGCAAGAAGAAACAGGCTAGACTCAAGGTAGAACTTCCCAACCACAAGGGAATGAACATGTAGAAATTCGTTCTAATCAGAGAATTTAAAAGCTGAAGGAATGTCAGCTATCACACACTGGCAATAAACAAAAACCCAACTTATTCATTTAGTTTTGACACATGGTCTTGCTCAGACACCAGGCTGGATGGAGTGCAGTGGGCATGATCTTGGCTCACAGCAGCCTCCAACTCCCAGACTCAAGCCATTTTCCCACCTCAGCCTCCCAAATAGCTGGGACTACAGGCGTACACCAACACCCTGGCTAACTTTTTATTTTTAGTAGAGATGAGGTCTCATCACGTTGCCCAGGCTGGTCTTGAACTGCTGACCTCAAGTGATCCACTTGCCTCGGCCTCCCAAAGTGCTGGGATTACAGACATGAGCCACCATGCCTGGCCACTAGCTTCTCCTTTAAACCACCAGGGCTTATGACTGCAGGATTCATAAGAGTCAGAAAGCGGAAACCACCCAAATGCCCATCAGCCAGTGAATAAACACAGGGTGGACCATCTGCACAGTGGCGTATTACTCTGCACTAAGAGGAAACGAAGCTGTAACACAGGTGAACCTTGAAAGCATCATGCTAAGTGGAAAAGCTGCCAGTCACAACAATCTACCTATTGTGATGCCATTTAAATGAAATGTCCAGAAGAAGCAAATCTAGAGAGACAGAAAATAGATTTGTGGTTGCCTAGGGCTTGGGGGGTGCTGGGGAAAATAGGGAGTCACTGCTGATGGATGTGGGGTGTTTTGGGGGGGTGATAAAAATGTTATGACCTTGATTGTGGCGATGGTTGCACAACTCTGTGAATATACTAGCAATCACTGGATTGTGCGGTTTAAGTGAGTTAATTGTATGTTGTGTGAATTTTTTTTTTTTTTTGAGGTGAAGTCTCGCTGTCACCCAGACTAGAGGGCAGTGGCACGATCTCGGCTCACTGCAACCTCTACCTCCTGGGTTCAAGCTATTTTCCTGCCTCAGCCTCCCCAGTAGCTAGGAACATAGGCATGCACCACTATGCCCAGCTGGTTTTTGTATTTTTAGAGATGCAGTTTCACCATGTTGGCCAGGATGGTCTCGAACTCCTCACCTCAGATGATCCACCCACACTGGCCTCCTAAAGTGCTGGGATTACAGGCATGAGGCACTGTACTCAGCCTACATGTGTGAATTACATCTCAAGAAAGCACTTATTAGAGACACTAGGATCCCTGCAGAGAAGGAGCTCCCACCCCAGGCAGACCAGGAGACCACTAAAGGAGCAGAGGATGAGAACTCAGAGACCAACTTTAGACCCAACCCTGCCCGCAGCTGCTGAGTATCCTGGGGCTGGTCACTTTGACTGTCTGCCAGTCAGGGGCTTCCCAGTGCATTTTCCCAATGCAAAACCTGCCTGGAAGGCCTGCAGGACAATCACTGTGCTGACCTCCTCTCCTTCCCCCATGTCCTAGCACACCATGGTCTGACCATACTAGCCTTTATGTGTTGCAAACAAATTGAGCTCATGCTGGTCCTGAAGCCTTTGCACTTAGTGTTCCCCATGTCTATAACATGGTTCCCAGACCTTCTCCCTGCTAGCTCCTTCCCATGCCTATGCAACCTTCCCAGAGAGGGTTTCCCTGTCCCCTGCCTCAGTTGCCACAATGACAACCATCACTCCTCAGCCCATGGAACTGTCATGTTTTTTCCCTTTCATAGCACTTAATCGTATCTAAAATCTTTTTCTTTTTTTTTTTTTTTTTTTTTTTGTAGAGTTGGGGTTTCAGTATACTGGCCAGGCTGCTCATGAACTCCTGGCCTCAAGTGATCCACTCACCCCACCTCCCAAAGTGCTGGATTACAGGTGTGAGCCACCGCCCCTGGCACGTTTTTTCTATTTTTTGTAGAGATGAGGTTTCACCATGCTACCCAGGATGGCCTCAAACTCCTGGGCTCCAACAATCCTCCCGCCTCAGCCTCTCTAAGTATTGGGATTACAGGTGTGAGCCATGATGCCTGGCCCTGCTAAACTGTTTTATGAGGGAGGGAACTGAAGCTCAGATGGGTCTGAAGGGCAGGCCTAAGGTCACACAGCTGGGGAGATGTCCAGGGTTTGAACCCAGATGTCACCAACCTGAGCCTGCAAGCTCAACTCCGTGCTTCACCTCACAACCCTCATGTCTCCTGTGTCACGCACGTCCTCAGTTTCTCTCAGCCCCGAGAGAGAGAGAAATTAAATAAATTAAATAATTACCATTGTTCCCGTTTTTGCCTTAAGGACCCTGAAACTCCGCAGGTCCAAGGCATGTTCCAGGAAGGCACTAGACCCTGCCCTGAGGTCAGCTGAGCAGAAGCCTGGTGCCCCCATGCCCTAGTCGTAAAGCACCGGGACTCCCTCCCAATTCAGCCCTGCAGAGACTAAGATGGTCTTCCAAGTTGGTTCTTTAGGGGGCTCATTTACCTCCCACCCTCATGCTCTGCTGAGCCGCCTTCCGCGGGTGGTTGGTAGCAACCTCAAGTAGGCCAATGTGGCCCTTCAAGGCGCCAGACACCCCAAGCGGGAGGAACCCCGGGGCTGCCCCTACCATTGTCCTCTGGGTCCTGCTCCTGCTCTGTGCTGGCGTAGGTGCGCAGGAACTCAGCAAAGGCACCATCCCGGGCCAGCAGCTCCTGGTAGGAGCCCATCTCAGAGATCTTGCCGCCACTCATAACGATGATGATGTCCACCTGTGGCAGGTAGCTCACGCCGTGCGTGACCAAGATCCGCGTCTGTGAGCAAAGAGGACACGCGGCCACATCAGCGTACACGTGCAAGACTGCCTGGCTGGGCAGTGAAGACTAAAGCAGAAATGAGCCAACCAAACCTGGTGAGCAGAACTCAGGTCTGAAGATGGGGAGTGCACCTGGGATGACAGCAGGCAGGAGCAGCTGAACCTATAATCCCTGAACCTATAATCCCAACACTTTGGGAGGCTCAGGAGGTTCCCTTGAGGCCAGGAGTTCAAGATCAGCCTGGCCAATATGGTGAAACCCCGTCTCTAATAAAACTACAAAAATTGAAACCAGCCAGGGAAACACAGTGAGACCCGTCTCCACAAAATAATTTTAAAAATTAGCCAGGCATGGTGGTGTGTGCCTATAGTCCCAGCTACTCAGGAGGCAGGAGGATGGCTTGAGCTCAGGACGTGGAGGCTACCGTGAGCCATGATCGTGGCACTGCACTCCAATCTGGACTCCACCCTATCTCCAAAAAAAACGAATGTGCTGGCTATGGACACTGACATTTAAATTTAGTATGATTTTTGACCATTTAAAAATATAAACATCACTCTCAGCTATAGAGCCATACAAAAAGCAGGCAGTGGGCCAGATTTGCTAACCCCTGCTCTCTAAGAGAAGAATTAGGGATTGGGGTGCAGGATCAATAGAGACTATTTTATTTTATTTTATTTATTTATTTTTTTTTGAGACGGAGTTTCACTCTTGTTACCCAGGCTGGAGTG
>NW_016107319.1:152706-156238 GCF_001604975.1 Cebus imitator
TGCAATGGCGCGATCTCGGCTCACCGCAACCTCCGCCTCCTGGGTTCAGACAATTCTCCTGCCTCAGCCTCCTGAGTAGCTGGGATTACAGGCACACGCCACCATGCCCAGCTAATGTTTTATATTTTTAGTAGAGACGGGGTTTCACCATGTTGGCCAGGATGGTCTCGATCTCTTGACCTCGTGATCCACCCGCCTCGGCCTCCCAAAGTGCTGGGATTATAGGCTTGAGCCACCGCGCCTGGCCGAGACTATTTTATTTATTTAATACATACTTTTTAGAGTCTCACTGTTTCCCAGGCTAGAGTGCAGTGATGCAATCTCAGCTGACTGCAACATCCACCTCCCGGGTTCAAGCGATTCTCCTGCCTCAGCCTCCTGAATAGCTATGATTATAGGCACGCGCCACCACACCCATCTTTGTATTTTTAGTAGAAACAGGGTTTCACCATGTTGGCCAGGCTGGTCTCGAACTCCTGACCTCAGGTGATCCACTGGTCTTGGCCTCCCAAAGTGTTGGGATTCCTCACTGTGCCCGGCTTTATTTACACACATGTGCACATGTACATGCATGTATTACAAGAACATATCCATATTCTTGTACTTTTCAATTTTGTTACCACGGGCATATATTACTTAGTAATTTTCAGAAATGTTGTTTACTATTTTAAAATTATGTTTACACAGAACGTTAGTGGTATGTATGGGAACGCTTACAATAATAGGTCATGTAGCGTGATGCTTCCTGTATATATAGAAGTAACAAGATAACCCTATTTAAAAAGTTTATACACAGAGTAAAAAGGCTTGAAAGAAATACAAAATCTCTAACTGGTGGAATGTGTGTAACTGCTTCCATTTTCCTTTTTCATGTTTTTCTTAATGTGTATTTCCTCCATGGGGATGTGTTAGTTTTAAAATCAGGGAAAACAGCCAGGCACGGTGGCTCATGACTGTAATCCCAGCACTTTGGAAGGCCAAGGCAGGCAGATCACTTGAGCTCAGGAATTCGAGACCAGCCTGGCCAACATGGTGAAACCCACCCTACTAAAAATACAAAAAGTTAGCCAGGCGTGGTGGTGGGTGCCTGTAATCCCAACTACTCGGGAGGCTGAGGCATGACTATCACTTGAACCCAGGAGGCGGAGGTTGCAGTGAGCCAATGTAGCCCCAGTGCACTCCAGCCTAGGTAACAATAGTGGAACTCCATCTCAAAAAAAAATAAAATGTAATCGGGGGGAAAAAAAGCCAGTGTGCACCCATTACCACAACTGCCCTATGAAAAGAACACAGGAGCTTTTTTCTATCACATTAAGGTGTTGTGGCAATTTTCCTACCCCTCTATCCACGGCGGCCTCTGCAAGTAAGAAAATGCAGCCTACTAGGTCACAGGCAGTGTCTCAGAGTAGGATTCCCCACCGAGAAGCCAGCCCTGTGACTTACTCAGGCTTCCTTTGGCCACACAGAGGCAATGAATTTAACTCTGCGTGGAGGACTCATCCCTATAAAGACAAGTACAGGCAGCTGCCTTCGGAAGGCTTCCAAGAGAAGCATGAGAAATGTGTTCTTTAAAGTCCAATTAAAAACAAAAAAAAGCCAACGAAAGCAAAGGACTCCTAAAGGGAACACATCCCGACTTAACTGAAGGGCAAGACAGCCTGACGCCAAGCCGCTCCCCACCCCGCCAGTAGGCACCTTGTTCTTCAGCATCCCCTTGGGGCCAATCACATTTTCAAAGATGTGCTTTCCCACATGGGCATCCACCGCCGAGAGAGGATCATCGAGGAGGTAAACGTCAGAGTTGCAGTACACGGCCCGGGCAAGGCTCACGCGCTGCTTCTGGCCCCCAGACAGGTTCACACCCTGGGGAGAGACATGGCAGATGAGTGGGATTCCTGGGAAACCCTGAGACTCAAGAAATGTAGAAGCGGGCTGGGTGTGGTGTGATCCCAGAATTTTGGAAGCCAAGGTAGGAGGATTGCTTGAGGCCAGGAGTTTGAGGCCAGCCTGGGCAACACAGGGGACCTTGTCTCTACAAAAAATAAAATAAAAAATTAGCCAGGCGTGATGGTGTGCACCTCTAGTCCCAGCTACTCAGGAGGCTAAGGTGGGAGGAAGGCTTGAGCCCAGAAGTTCAAGGCTGCAGTGAGTCATGACTAGGCCACCACACTCCAGCCCGGGGGACAGAATGAGACCCTGTCAAGAAAGAAGGGGAAGGGAGTGGAAAGGAGGGAAGGGGAGGGGAAGAAAAAGAAAGAGAAAGGAAGAGAGAGAAAGAGAGAGAGAGACAGAGAGACAGACAGACAGAAAAGGAAGAAATAAAGAAAAGGGGAGGGAGAGAGGGAGAGAGGGAGAGAGGGAGGGAGGGAGGGAGGGAGGGAAGGAGGTGGGCAGGCGGACAGACATAGGGCCTGCTCAGGACACCACAGGCCCAGGGCGGAGGCCCTGCAGGGCTGCACCCACTTCCTCTTCTTTGAGTGCAAGACTGAAGGCACGAGGTCCTGCCCACGCAAACCTGGAGCCAGGCCCCAGCTCCACCAGCAGCAGGGAAGGAGCCACAGGCACAGGGTTTAGCCCCATCTGTAAAGCGGGCAAAGGAGAAAGTACAAGTCTCCTGTGAAGTGCTGGGCAGGGCATGTAGTGCATGGCAAGTGCTGAGCGAAGGGTGGCTGGTGGCACCCAATCCTGCTAGCTGGTGGGAAGGCCCTGATCACTTAGTCTCAGGAAGGCGCAGGTGGATGGGGTGATGCTATTGTTGCTGCCGCCCTTGGTAATGGCTGCCGTGTTTGCCAGCTTACTCTGGATCTGTCATTGCCCAGCAAAGCCACATCCACGTGAATCAAGCTCCAACCTGGGGATGCTTAAATCCAGCCCGTGTCCGTCACCAGGAAGAAGGACAACGCATGGACCAGCAGCAGCACCAGCTCCCATCATGACGGAGAAGTCAACCCCATTTCCCTACATGGCTGGGAATCAAGGGGACACACACTGGGTCACTGCCTAGCCCCTCCTTAGATGCCTACCCTAGCTCCCATGCACTGAGTTGGGCGGGGGGGGGTCCTGGCAGCCAGGTGCCTTCTCTGAGATGGAATCTCACTCTATCGCCCAGGCTGGAGTGCAGTGGCACAATCTCAGCTCACGATCATCTCCACCTCCTGGGTTCAAGCGATCCTCTCCCTTCAGCCTCCCGAGTAGCTGGGACCACAGACGCACACCACCATGCCTGGCTGATTTTTGCATTTTTTTGTAGAGATGAGGTTTTACTATGTTACCCAGGCTGATCTTGAATTCCTGATGTCAGGCAGTCCTCCCACCTTGGCCTCCCAAACTGTTGGGATTATAGGCGTGAGCTAATGCACCCAGCCAATAATTTGTTTATTTCCAAGGAGCTGCAGATTTACTTCAATTTTTAAAAATGATGCCGGGCGCGGTGGCTCACGCCTGTAATCCCAGCACTTTGGGAGGCCGAGGCGGGTGGATCACGAGGTCAAGAGATCGAGACCATCCTGGTCAACATGGTGAAACCCCGTCT
>NW_016107319.1:156486-159950 GCF_001604975.1 Cebus imitator
AAAGCCGATGGAGCCCCTGGCTTGTAACTGAAAACAGAAATGGGCCAGTGCTTTGCACTCCAAGTGTTCCGACAGGGGACCCACCAGACAACTGCCATGGGGCACCAGAGCCAAGCAGCCGGGCAAGCAGCAGGGGAGGGCACCCCAGGCCTGGAAGGCTCAGACCAAGGTGGAGAGGTGGGCAGGGGCTGGGGTTGCTGAAGAACAGCAGGAAAACCTGGGGGCTGGAGCACAGTGGGAGGGAAGGTGGGAGGAAGGGGGGGGAAGTAGGGGCTGCAGTGGTGAGAAAAACAGAGAAGGGCTCTTTTAGAGATGACAAAACGAACAGGTAAGAACATGGACACAGGAACCATGCTCTCCACAGTTCTGTGGCTGTGTGGCCTCAGGCAAGTCACTTGGCCTCTCTGTGCCTCCTTTTCCTCAATGATTACCTGGGTATAACAATAAATTCCACCCATGGGCTTGCTGTGAGGTGGAAATACATGTAAATATATTTACATGTTTAGCATAGTTACCAGCACACAGAAAATGCTCAAGTTATAGGCCAGGCACAGTGGCTCACAGCTATAATTCCAACACTTTGAGAGGCAGAGGCGGGCATATCACCTGAGGCCAGGAGTTCACACCATCTCTACTAAAAATACAGAAATAAGCTGGGCATGGTGGCAGGTGCCTATAGTCCCAGCTACTCAAGAGGCTGAGGCAGGAGAATCACTTGAACCCAGGAGGCGGAGGGTGCAGTGAGCGAAGATTGTGCCACTACACTCCAGCCTAGGCAACAGAGCAAGACTCCAAACATCCCAAAAAAAGAACTTTGAGAAGGTGAGGCCAGCAGATCACTTGAGGACAGGAGTTGGAGACCAGCCTGTTCAACATGGTAAAACCCCACCTCTACTAAAAATCCAAAAACTGGCTGAGTGGTG
The DNA here is from genome assembly GCF_001604975.1 of Cebus imitator. Lineage (NCBI taxonomy): Eukaryota > Metazoa > Chordata > Mammalia > Primates > Cebidae > Cebus > Cebus imitator. The sequence goes on from NW_016107319.1 coordinate 157,410, forward strand.
ATGCACACCTATAAAAAATGGAGGCTAAGGCATGAGGATAGCTTAAACCTGGGAGGGGGAGGTTGCAGTGAGTGGAGATCATGCCACTGCACTCCAGCCTGGGCAACAGAGCAAGACTCTGTCTTACAAAAAGAAAGAAAGAGAAAATGCTCAGTTAGTGTTAGCTAACGTGCTATTCTTCTTATTATGGCTGTTCTGACAGGGACTGTGGGCGTCTGAATCCACACCCCTCCTCCCAACAGCATGCCCTTTGTCATGTGACTTTGCAGTCATGTGACCACAAAGGTAGCATGTGCTTCCCTTCCGGTCCCTTGCCTTGGAGCTTGGCCAAGTGACTTGTACTTTAAGGGGCACTGCATGCTTTTTGGGGAGCCTACCATGAGAAAAGCCTCCCTGTGGAAAGCTGCTGACCCCTTACCCACTCCCCAGCAAGAAGCTCTGTCAGGGAGGCCTGAGCTGCACCCACGGCCTGGAGCCAAGCTCAGCTGGCCTGTGGCGTGCAGCAGATCCACCCAGCTGAGCCCCGCTGGGTCTGCTGATTGCAGTCAACCCGCAAACCACTGACATTGTGAGAATGTTAGTCAGCAATAGCTGACTGATCCAGGGGCCGGCAGTGAAACTATACTGACCTTCTCACCGATCTCTGTCCGATCCCCGCTGGGCAGGATTTCCAGGTCTGGGAGGAGGGCACAGGCCTGTATCACGGACCTGTAATACCGTTCCTCCAGCTGACATCCAAAAAGGATGTTTTCTCGGAGAGAATCATTCTGAATCCAGGCCTGCTGTGGCACATAGGCCAAAGAGCCCTACAAGCGAATGGAGAGAGATGAGACGGACACACAGACAGGGCTCATCAACAAGACAGCAGCCAGCTAGGAGGGACTCATTTCACAAGTCATTTTCGTCACACCTACTGTTTTGACAAGAGGGAAACTGAGTCACAAAGGACAACAGACACCAGGGCTAGGATCAGAACACATACCAGGCGAATCACTGACTCCCAATACCAGGAGTTAAAGAGTTGATCTCATTGATAAGATTACAGTTGCTTATTTAGTAGCTAGCTATTAACTACATGCCTCCAGTGGTGATGAACGCCCCTGCTTCCCAAGAGCAGAAGTCCCTGGCATCACCAAAAACTACCTGATTACAGTTACAGTGGATGCGAAGAGGGAGAGACACACGACACTTTTTAAAAATCTGACTTGGCCCTGGTGTGGTGGCTCATGCCTATAATCCCAGCACTTTAGGACACCGAGGAGGGCGGATCATGAGGTCAAAAGATCAAGACCATCCTGGCCAACATAGTGAAACCTGTCTCTACTAAGAATACAAAAATTAGCTGGGCGTGGTGGTGTGCACCTGTAATCCCAGCTACTCAGGAGGCTGAGGCAGGAGAATCGCTTGAACCCAGAAGGCAGGGGTTGCAGTGAGCCAATATCACGCCATTGTACTCCAGCCTGGGCAACAACAGCAAGACTCCATCTCAGAAGGAAAAAAAAAAAAAAACTTGACTAGGCGCAGTGGCTCATGCCTGTAATCCTAGTACTTTGGGAGGCCAACCTGGGCAGACCACTTGAGGCCAAGAGTTCAAAGCCAGCCTAGGCAACATAGAGAAACCCCATCTGTAATAAAAATAGAAAAATTCACCAGACATGGTGGTGTGCATCTGCAGTCCCAGCTACTTGGGAGGCTGCGGTGGGAGGACGCGGAGGTTCCATGAGCTGAGATTGCACCACACCACACCACTCCAACCTGGACCACAGAGAAAGACTCTGTCTCAAATAAAGACTGCCCTAGTTTGGGACATCAGGGAAGGAAATATCCTTGCTAAAAATTAAAGCAAATACTCTTACATCAAAGCATCCATTTCAAAGGTTTATTTTTATTTCCATTTAATGTCATGCATCACAAACAGCATGAGAATAAAGGCCAGAGTAAGGATATTTGTTTCTTGTATTTTGCTAATAAAAACGCTGAAGTAGTTAAAAATTTTCTCTCCATCCATTTGTTATGTTTGCAGAAACAATCTCCCCATGTTGCCGAGCCTCGTCTCGAACTCTTGGCCTCAAGCGATCCTCCCGCCTAAGCCTCCTAAAATGCTGGGATTATACGCATGGGCCATGATGCCCAGCCCAAACCTATTTTTAGACAAGGACCAAAAAGTGAAGAATGAGTCCGTTTCATGAGGAGAAGAGGGAAGAGCATTCAAGTCTGAGGGAGAAGCACAAGCAAAGGCCTGGAGCTGAAGGGTACTTGGCACATTCAAGGAATAGAAAGGCCACTGCGACAGGAGAACGGATCAATCCTGTGAAGGGATGACTGGCAGCAAACAGACCAGGGACAGTAACGGGCCTATACATGGTGAGGAGCAGGGGCTTTATCGGAAGGGCAATGGGACGCCCCTGAAGATTCTTTTTCTTTCTTTCTTTTTTTTTTTTTTTTGAGATGGAGTTTCGCTCTTGTTACCCAGGCTGGAGTGCAACGGCGCGATCTCGGCTCACCGCAACCTCCGCCTCCTGGGTTCAGGCAATTCTCCTG